>NW_024582691.1:140723-248812 GCF_018398535.1 Haplochromis burtoni | reverse complement strand
GGCTGTTCCCACTCTGCTTCCCCTCTGACGGCTCACCTTGTGACTACTATTACTCCCCCTTCTTCCTCTCCTCCATCACCTCGACTTCCACTTTATCTGCCCCCTCTATTACATCTTCCATCCCTCTCCAATTCTCCATCTCTCACTCTCTCCGGTACACACACCACACACACCACACACACTACACACACCATCCTCCCTCTAGATTCTCAGTACGTCCCTCACTCTCTTCCTTTTTTACATTTCTCCTGGGAGGCAGCCCCTGACTCTCAGATGTCCCTCGCATGCCAAAAATTACTATTGACATTTCAATTCAGTGGGGTTTTTTTCTCCTACTGCTCTCTGCTGATGCCTTATAGCAGGAGGACATTTACATGTCAATGGGCCAGACAAAAAAAAGGAGGCAGAGTGTGCCTGCTCCCGTTCTGAAGACAGTGGCTGTAAGACTGAATTTGTGGTGACGAAGAGGCTTTGTGTGCTGGGTCCCTCTGGATATTTAAAATGGATTATTAATATATAAAGAAACTCTTTGCCAAGGATAAGGTATCATCAGCATTTTCTTGTGGCTTTACAAAATGTGCCACAACCCCCTCTGATCTGTGAGGCAAAATCCTGGATTTTCAGATCAGACAGTTGTTCTTCAATCTGTGAACCGATCAGCGAGTCTGCCAATCCCCCCCCCCCCATGTAGCCAGAAAATGTCCAGGCCATTTATGTCCACAAGCCACCAGTCAATGTTTGCAAATGTGTATAAATAAAAAAATTTTTTCGTGAGCATGGCCGTCACAAAGGGTGTTTATCCACTGAATTTCAGAAAATCCCTTATTTCTATTGCTCTCCACATGATTACCTGCATGCAACCAGAGCTTTCTCAGATACCATTGGTTAGTTCAAGTGGACAAAAAAAATTAGGAAGCCATGTAGAATTAAAAAATAAAAGATGACAAACAACTCGGTTGATAGAAACCTCTATTAAAAGTTGAACATACGCTTTTAATACTTCTAACTAACATTACGTTAGTTAGAAGTATTAAAAGCGTATGTTCAACTGCAGTGTTGCATCAGGTTGTGCACAAAGTGAACAAGTCACAAGTTCCAAAACCAATTCTGAAAAAGGTGATCTGAAAATAATTTGCAAATTTCATAAAGCCATATTTTATTCACACTAGAATGTATTTTACTATTTCATGAAAAATAATGTTTCGTTTTGAATTTGATTGCAGCAACACGTCTCAAAAAATTTGGACAAAAATCAGCTGGAGGAACAAGACTGGGTATAAAAAAGAACAGTGTCTACAAATTGTTGAACTATTTCAGAAGACTGTTCTTCAATGTTCATCAGTTGTGAAGACTCATTCGTCACCTACAGTACATAATTTCATCAAAAGATTAAAAAAAACCTGGAGAAATCTCTGCGTGCGAGGGATGAGACTGAAAATCAATACTGGATGCTCGCGATCTTCTGACGCTTAGGTGGCATTGCATTAAAAACAACCATGATTTTGTCCTAGAAATGCATGCACTCAGGAACACTAAAAGAAGTCACACAGTTC
The DNA here is from genome assembly GCF_018398535.1 of Haplochromis burtoni. Classification (NCBI taxonomy): domain Eukaryota; kingdom Metazoa; phylum Chordata; class Actinopteri; order Cichliformes; family Cichlidae; genus Haplochromis; species Haplochromis burtoni. The sequence goes on along the minus strand of NW_024582691.1, from coordinate 247,259 downwards.
ACCGTGTCATCCACAAATGCAAGTTAAAGCTCGTTCATGCAAAAGACCCATACACAAACATGATCCGGAAACATTGCTGTCTACTCTGAGCCAAAGCTCATTTAAAATGGATGAAGGAAACAAAACAGGAAAACAATATTAACTCCTAATTACAGCCAATAAGAAACATATGCAAACATGTGGATTAAGTCAAATTATTATTAGCAGTGCACACACAGATTTTTTCTCTCCGCCACTTGCTGGACTGTCTCAAGTTCAGACCTGACGACACAGCCTTCTTGATAAGTTTTTCTTCTTCCTATTCCTGTCTGCTATGCCACCTTCTTCTAACAGCAAACAACAAAAAAGCAGCACACTAGCCACCACTGTATGGTAGACCCTAAAAAGAAAGGGTTAGCAGATATTCATCAGGGAATAAATAAATTCGTCTTTGTCCCTTACCGCACACTTGCTACATATGGCTCTTCCAGTCCAACTTACTATCGAGTTGCAGACCAAGACACCAGTGGTTAAAGACCACTTCCTTCTCAGTGCACCAAATGGTTTATTGGTGTTTGTCGTATCTTTCTCCTACCCCTCTTGAATTCCACAACCCGAGAGGGTTTTTGCAATGGTAAGATGGAGATGATTGCACTCCAATCTAGAAAGTCCTTAATTTCTCCTCTGTATTCCACATCTTCACCTCCTTTGATTAAGCCGACAACTGCTGAATCGTCAGGAAAATTTGGAAGGAAGCAGCTGTCAGTGTTGTGCTGGCAAGCTGCCATATAGATGGTGAACAGCAATGGGGCCAAAAGGGTTCCTTGTGTTGCTGGGGTGGTGTGCAACTGTCAAATCTGTAGAAAAAAAATCCTGTTTGGATCGTCAGCCAGATTCTGATCACTATCAGTTAGTGATAGTGATCACTTTTCCCTCCATCTTGCTGTAGCTCCACTCTTTAATGAAACTAAGAGTATGACAAAGAAGACCGAGGACTGTGCAGCAGCTAGAATATTATCTATATCAGCTGGTCTTCCTCAGTCTCCCAGGCATGCACGAACTATTGTTAAAAGACAAGGAGATGCTACACAGTGGTAAACATTGGACTTGTTGCTGTCATCAAATTCAAAATATGCTAATATATATATTTTTTAAATTTACCTTTACTCAGTTTAACATTTTCTATGCTCCTCTGTTTCCAAGTTTTGCAGATCATTGCGTTCTGTTTATATTTACATTCTACACAGCGTCCCAACATTTACGGTATTGGGTTTGTATACTTCTGCAGAAACCTGGATAACTTGGATAAAGCTCTATTTACTTTTCCAATACTGAACAGAGCTGTCAGTATGTTATTTAAGCACGCTAAGCAATAAAATAAAGCACATTGTACACAATGTTTGATTGTGTTTGTCTGTAGCGTATAAAACCTGATATTGCATAAGAAAAACAAATAAAACAAATCTTTCTTTTTTTCTTTTTTTCTTTCACTGGGGGCACCATATGGGTTATGTGGGACAAGACAGGGATTAGAGATATTGATTGCTGGTTGAATATAAGCAGGGGCGTGAGTTGTCCCTGAACCTTAAACACAAGAAGGGTTTCTGCACTCTTGGAGTAATGCGACTTCAATTGATTCCATAGTGTGTTTGATATAGAGTCTACCCAGAATGCAGTCAGTTTATTCATGCATGAACACATTGGAATGTTTTTGTGCCAGAGTATATTTCTCTCATAAGCAGGTTTTTCAGACATGCATCTTCATTTCCTAAGCCCTGTAAGGTATCACCACCTGACGGGTCCCGAGGCACCAGGGATTCCGCCTCGCTGTGATTATCTTAAAGGAGATGCATTGCATATGTAAATGTCCTGTTTTGGAGCGAGCTGGCAGTTGTTCAAGCGAGTAGAGGATAAAAAAAAAACCCTCAGCATTGATCTGCCCTTCTGCATTTAGTCTGGGTTAAGTGTTCAGCTTCCATTAGGACCAAATTCATGCAGGGGTTTGTATAATTATGCCAGAGTCAATCCCCATTACTCCTTAGCACTATCGAGCAGCTGCTTACTTTAATAAAAACACATGTCAAATTCAGGGAGAAGAGCTGCTGTGTATGTCCGCGTGCCCGTGTTTTCCAGCGTGCGTGCATATTCTTGTGTTTGCACATAATTTGAATCAATACACACAGGAAGGAGGCATTAAAGCAGCAAACCAGTTGCAGGAGGCAGAAAAGCAGCAAGGAGGCCTTGTGCACCAAATGTTCTGTCAACTCCACAGTCCTTTCAATCAGTGCAACAAACAACTCTTTCAACATTTGTCTCTTTCTCCAGGACACGATTCCTCTTCTCCACTCCGTACTGGAGACCATCAATCTGTAGCTTCTCCCTGTTGCCCATCTTTCATCATTTCTGTGGGGTTTTTTTTCCCTTCCAATAAGAGCTTTCAAGCCTGACCTTTTGTGCCTTTGGAAAGGACTGCTGTGGGTAACAAAGACTGCCAACCAATCACAGATTGATCCAACTGGCCTTGGGTATGTGAGTCTCATTCTTAATGATAGGAAAGCCAAATTTTGGGATTGATGCTGCTAACTCCTAACACGCATGCAGACACGTGATCACTTCCAACTCTGTGCCCCTGCCCTGACTAGCAATTTGTTATTTTTACAAATCATGGTCTCAAAAAAATGTTCAAAAGAGGACCAATAATCTCTCACAGCCTTTTTGTAATGTCATGAATTTACGAACACAACAAAACCTTTGCTAGAGGATTAAAGGAGTAGTTTAACATTTTCTCAAATACTCTTGCTTGCTTTCCGAGAGCTTAATCAAAACTATAATTTATAGTACTGTGCAAAAGTCTTGAGTTAGCCCTATTTTCTTTTACAGTTTGCAAGAAAACTTGGAAATAAGTGCATTATTGAAACATGGAAACAAACATGGAAATACAGGTTGCTCGGAAGCAAAGCTGAAATGCTCTCGCACCTACTCTTGCTTCCATTGTCATGCTTCTGTGTTCTAACATGTCTTTCCCCTCCCGCGGTGAGTGGCTGTCGGTGAAGAGTGTGGAGCCTAGACGTGTGTTACTTTTCCCTGGATTTCTGGAGTCCCGTTTTCCCAGCAATGTTGTATATGGCACCTGGTGACTGGACTGTAAATAAATACACTTCTAATTGTAAGATTTGAAGTCCTACCTGACATATGACAACCACACCAAGATATGGCAAGTTTCTGGCTACAAACTCGTTGGGAATACCTTAATGTATAAAACGGCTATTTAATGCCTGTCACACGGTGTCATCTTTGGCATTTCCAACCAAAAAGAATGTCATATGTTGACAAAACTTAGATTCATCCCTTTAGTTAGGTACTTTTAAATGGCAAGAAAGTAAAAAGAACTGAGCTCAGTTTGACCAACAATTTTGTTTTAAATACTAAGGCAAAGATTGAAACAAATGCTTTTCTGAGACAATGTTCTGTTCAAAACACAAAAATGAAGCAACAACAACTTGTGTCTGCAAAAAAGTTAAAATACAGAGATTGTTTTCCGGTGGATTTTAACAGATTACGCTGCGTTCACATCATCATGGGAACAACTTTGGTTCTTTTTGATAGCTTGTTGTTGTGTTTGTCAAAAAATTCTCGTGTTTCAAACTCCATGCCACATATGTAGCAGTGAGAAAGTAAGGACGATTTGAACGGTGTGTCACCACCCTGATGAATAAAGCATAGCACACAGGAGAAGAGTTGTGTAATGTCTTTGATGGGCTGGCATTAAACATCACACTGGGCTGCACATCAATATGTGTGAGCTCTCACAGTAAGACATTGAAACACCAAGAATATATCCAAGTACTGACTGTCTAAAAGTTTACCCAATCACTTTATGACCAAAGATGACCAAAGATGACGTTTTTGCATTCACAAAAATCTTTTAGCATAAAGACCAAAAACAGAGGAAACATTTAGCCTGGCTGAAGGCTATGTTATGAAGGGCTACTGGTTTTAGCTTTAAACTGTATTTAGATATATAATAATGTGCAAATGTTTTGCTTCCAACATTTTTAAAGTCTTGAGAAAGTTGTTGAGGAAAATCTTTGAAAGCCTTTCAAAGTTTCAAAATATCAAGTAGGTGACATCACCCACTGTTTTTGAACTAGTGTGAAGTAATGGTCTAATAAAATACTAGAGCAACAAGGTCCAGTTTAACAACTTCAAGTAGTGGATGAGGCCTAGTTAAACTCCAATCAACTACAGCTGTCTGTGTTGGGACACGCGTTTGCACATAGCTCCATTATCGAGGAAGAGTTCTAAAAAATTGCCCCTACTCAGGGTTGTTATGAAGGGATAAACTATCCTCAAAGTTCAAAACCATCATTTCTACCAGGCTGTAAACCTGATTTTGAATGCTGTTAAGTTTACCATTTTAACATGGGAATGTATGGAGACTGACTCGCTTTTGGAGCCAGCCTCAAGTGGACATACGTTTCTATTAATTCCAAGTTGGCTTCATTTTTTTCAGCTTGGGAGGCTGAAAATCATTCCACAATATCATGCCACATCTATCTTGACTGATTTAACACCTGTAACATACACAAGCTGGCCTTTGGTTTTCTGCATGTGTTCATCATTAACTTTGACAAAGATGACTCCCTTTGTCTACTTTCTTGTAGGACACACAATTTGAAGGAAACAATGTCAATGTAAATGACTGAAGTTTTTGATGATTTTAACTGTTTCGAACTCCAGAGCCCACACTCTGGGTTTATGGCTTGTTATGTAAAGATGACGAATTCTGGGACAGAACAAGGGGACAGAAATTTTATGCATGCAGATTTAGGAGAGTCTCTGGTGCAATAGATGCGGCTGTCTGTGAGAGTGTCATTGCGATTACATTGATGTAGTGGAACAGAGAGTGAATGCCATGTTGATGGGAGGGAGATCTTGGATGTTTTATAGATGGAAGTAGGCCAGGGAGTGTGCAGGGAGGCTTCCGGGTGCTGTAAATGCAGAGTAGGTGGAGTTCACTGATGAACTCCACTTCACACATGAGAGAGAGAGATTTTTGTGGAGCTGTCCTTCTTCCCTGACTGCCACTGGAGATGAAATTGCAACCAATTTCACTGAAAGTAATTTACAGAGAAGTAGAATTTCATGCAGATGCTGTAAAAACCCAATAATAATCTCGAACCAGGGGGAGCTCTTCAACCTCCATGTCAGGAGCAAGAAGGGCAATTATTTTATTACCTCTTCCATTTTTATTTTTTATCTACCTGGTCCCCTTTGTTGCTTCAGGTTAGCTAGCTAAGGCTAATTAGTGAGTTGCATAGCAACAAGAACAATAATGAATGCTCCTTCAGCCCTTTGAGCTCCTGTTCTCTCTGTTGCTAGTGAACCTAACAGCTGAGCTTTGTAAATGAGCTGGAAAAAAACCCTGGATCAAATTGCAGCCGTGATGACGGTCATAACAACGGCTCTGTAATAAAACCTGATGAACGTTGTCTGCAGATGCTGTAGATCTATATTCCTCACAAATGTTTTTTCTTCATCTGCTTTCCTGTGACGTCCTCTCAAACGCAGTAATTGAGGATTTAATTAGTCAGAGAACAAAGACAGCTTGACCTTCTCTCTGCAGGTTCAAAATATTTGTGTGCATCACATGGTGAGCACACACTTCCTATTTTCCTCAGGCTAGTGTTTTTCCTTAAATACACTCGGTTTTTGATTCCTAACACACAGACACCTTGATGGAAACTCACATCCAGCTTGTTTACCGAGATGACATCGATAAAATGACATTGTGTGTTTCTGGGTGCCACAGGTTTGCTCATCTTCACTGAGTTCCACAGGAGAGAGAGAGAAGGATATCCTTGTTATCTACCCAGCGCTCACAAAGACAGTAATTACACAAAAGGCCATTCAATTAAAGGAGGCCATGCACCTACACGGCTAGTTACGAAAAAAAGAAAAAGAAAGCAGAATCGTTAATTAAATGATTTAAACCTTGACTCAAGGCCACCGCACTGAGAAAAAGAGAGATGAGAGACGTCCCTCGGCTGAATCCTCTGATCAACACCGGAGGGACACAACAGTCAAAATAAGTGAATAAATAAAGGGAAAAAAGCATTAATAAGTTTCTGCTGGTAGGAGATTTTCTGATATTTGCTTAAAGTTCTGTTTAATCAACTAAAAGAAAATGTATTCCACACTATTCCAGGTGTATGTTCCAAATGATTTTAAAGGTTTTATTTTAAAGAGAAACGTCAATATTGTTACCGTATAGCAGACAATGGTCTTTCCTGAACTCTAACCATAAACATAAAAACATAAAAAGTACAATGATGCTCGTCTCACTGCAAGGGGATATCTGTACTGCAAGACTGCAGAGACTTGAAGCAAACAATGTTTCCTCGTGACAGTAATAGAAAACAATGTAAAGTAACTCAAGTTACCTTTCCTGAAACACTTGCTTTTGGAATTTCTAACGAGAAGGCAGCAGGAGGGAGGATTTCATGGTTTGATCCCAGAGTTGAAGCTTTATCATAACCGCTTTTGCACATATGCCAGGCTGGTAGATTTGGGACCACATCTGAGGAGGCAGAAAAATCATCAGATCACAGTGTCGGGTGTCTGAGGTAAAACAGTATTTTACTGTTTCCACATTGTTGTACATTCAGTACTTGTGTTCAATTTGAGCTACGAGAGCTGTAGTTGCCAAATGCAGTGGCGTGATTGGTCAGATTTGTTTATTTACATGCAGAATTACATGGGCGGTGTGAAAGGATTCATTAAGAATAGATGAGTCTGAAAATGATTTTTCAAGTCACAATATATTTGCAAGAATTTGATGTGTCCGGTGTGTAAAGGGTCAGATATTTCCAAGTGGGAAGATGTTTGCCTGTACTAAATAGTAATAGGTTACAGGAAACGTTTATGTTTTTTATTTGTAAGAAAAAATATTATGCATCAGCAAGAAGTGATCATAAGTGACAACTTGGGACAGAGAAACATGTTTTATGCGTTTTAACAGTACATCAATAAGTAAGACATTATATAGGCTTACAATACCTTACCTTACAAATGCTTATCTTACAATATGGAGTGCTATAGGAATTCAGCTTAATTCAATATATATATTGAATTAAACTGAATTCATTTTAGCTTTCACTTTCAAAAGAAAGTCTGAGGAAATTGCAAAGAAATTGCAAAGAAATAATTAGAACTTCATGGTGTTTGTTGCTGTAGAATTCATTGAATTTGCTCTCAGTCACAAATGAGACGTGTTTTCTATTAAGGGTTTAGTTTTAATGAAGTGCAAATGTTGCCTTAATTATGTGCCATGTATCCTTAAAGACCTTGTTTGTATTTATGCAGCATTTGCCAAAGAAACAGTGTTTAATTCATCTAACAAAAGACATCAAATGCTTTCACATTCTCTGCCGAATCCTTTTGAATTTCACTGCGTGGCAGTGCAGACAGGAGAGCTGCTGGATAAACAACTGTGACACCGAGGTTATCATACTCAATTAAGCCGCCATAGCTGAGAAACAGATCTTTTGTCATGAGAAGGCAGAGGGGCCGAGGGCGAGGCGGTGTCTCATGTCGAGTGGCTGCTGTTAACTCTCAGGGCAAACACAATTGACACTGTGTGCCAACTATAACAGCTGTAGTGCGTCTGAGTGAGTCTCAGTGTGTGTGTCTGTGTGTGTGAGAGAGAGTGTGCCAGAGATTTGCGTCATCAGGGAAAAAGAAGAAACTCTGGCGCCAACGGAGGGTTTCACAGGACAGAAGGAGAAATTCTTCAGGATTACGAGAAGAAAAATCCTCTTCAGATTCTCTGACCATCTTAAGTCTCATCAGTCTCTAATTCTGTTTGCTGTTTGCATGTGACTGAACTGCTGCAGCAGAAATGGAAATGTTTTGTTAATGCTAAATGTCTTGGAAGTCCTTGGGAGCTTTTCTCTTTTGTTTCTTTCTTGTTTCTCAGCATGGTTCTGACATTCATAAACGATTAAATGACTCACTATATTTTAAAAGACAACAAGGAAAGTCTTCAAATGTTTTGTGTCATCACAAATGACACCTACTTCTCTTTTGGTGTGGTCACTTTGCTTATTTGACCTTTTTTCCCCACACATACAATTCTCCCATTACTTTCCAGGATTTAAAAGTCTTGTCATTTGTCTTATGATATTGTAAGGCTTTAAGAGGCAGTTTTACCCTGAAATTACCCTCAACCCAAAACAGAAAAGAATACATTTCTTTGTAGTATGTCTGACTCCTTGCTTTATTTAGTGTGAGCTTGCATCTTCCAGTTTTGGCTCCTCAGCCAGTTTGTGGTGCAGGTTTGAAAACAATTTTGTTTTTTTAAATCAAGTTTTTGCCAAGGCACCAGCCTTTCCCAGAGTGCCCTCTTGACCCTCCCAGTGCTGTGGTTGGCACCCTCATCAGCCAGCACAGCCATAATGCTCTCCATATGGCAGACAACATCTCCTGCTGAGGGACTCCTTGATTTCTATTAATACACACACTGTAATAAAGGGCTCAATTGAATTAATCAGCTTGAAGACATTAATCAGACATTAATGAAGTATTAACCTCTGCACTGCACTGCTGTTCGCGGTGTCTGCCTGCCTGTTTACATCTCCACTCACATCGACCTGCTGCTCTGTTCCTTGGAAGGCTGATAGTTCAAGATCTGCTTTTTATGGTGCTGACATGAAAGCTGACTTTGTGGCTAAGTTTTGTATTTGAGAAGGCAAAATAAATTATCCACATCATCCACAATGGAAAAGACATTTTTCATTTTTTAATAAAATGGAAATGTGGTGCAGCAGGTGTGGTGCGGTGGTGTGGTTTAGTCTTAGCCGTTGGTGTAATAGTATGAAAAACAACATTATTTTGTCATCTGAACTCACATTTTTCCTCATATTATATTTTTTAATATGATTGCATTCGATAATTGATATGCATTTGAAATGTATTGAAAAGCTGGAAAGTTTCCACTGGAAAAAGGAAACAGTTGAGTTTTGGTGTCACAGATACAAAGATGTAATAAGGGGTGACGCTGACTGTGAAGTAGTACAGTTGGACAGGGAAGGAGCTGCATAGATATATCACCTCAACCTCCTTAAAGTATGGAAAGAGGGTGAAACCACTTCTCTGGTTAAGGGAATAGATGACTTGAGGTGCTAAATTTCACCATTCCCGCCTCCATCTCACACAGGCCCAGGGAGCAGATGTTGTTGCATTGCAACAGGGGTTTGCAGATGTGTTTTTCTCCTTGCCTGGTTGTACCAATTTCATAGACCACCATTTCAAAACGCAGCCTGGCATGACGGTGTGTTCACGGCCCTAGAGGTTACCTGATCATAAGAGGCAAATTGTTCAGAGAGAATTGGCTAACATGCTGAAAATAGGAGTAATAGAAGAGTCACACAGCATGTGGTGTAGCCCCATAGTTCTTGTAGTGAAGAAAGATTGGTCTATATGGGTCTGTGTCGACTATCGCAAGGTAAAATGAATGAAGTGTCACAGTTTGACGGTTATCCCATGCAGAGGATGTCGACGAGCTCCTAGACTGGTTAGGCACTGCTTGCTTTTTTTTACCACACTGGATTTAAGGATTCAAGGGCTACTAAAAACCGTTCTTCTCCACTCCATACGGGTTGTACCAATTTGTCACACTTCCGTCCTGCTTCTTCGGAGCTCCGGCCACTTTCCAGTGCCTCATGGACCAGGTCCGCAAGCTGCATATGCTGTCGCCTATTTGGATGATGTCGTCATCCACAGTGCCACCTGAAAGGAGCAAGTGCAGCGGATGGTCCGTGGTCCTGGAGTCCCTGAAGCAGGCAGGGCTTCACGGCCAACCCAAAGAAGTGTGCAGCTAAATGGAGGGAGGTACAGTATTTGCGGTACCACTTGGGAGGTTGCATGTGTGCCCTCAGATGGATAAAAGAGCAGCCATTGCATCCTGCCCATGTCCCAAGACCAAAAAAGAGGTGAGACGATTCTTGGGGCTGGCGGGTTACTACCGCCGGTCCGTACCTAGCTTTGCATAGCTGACAAGCCCTTTGACTAATTTCACCGAAAAGGGTGCCCCAGATCTGGTTCGGTGGACAGAACAGTGCCAGGTGGCGTTCGTGCAGGTGAGGAAGTCTCTCTGTGGGGAACCTTTGCTCTAAACTTTTCCCTCCCTTTTATTCTGCAGACTGACGCCTTGAACAGAGGGCTGGAGGCAGTTTTGTCCCAGCAGGTAAGTGGGGAGGTTGACCGCCCAATTGTGTACATCAGCAGGAAACTGTGTGAGTGGGAGGCCAGGTGGTATGGTGGAGAACGAGTGCCTGGCCATCCAGTGGGCGGTCGACTCTCTTCGTTATTACCTCCTGGGCCACCTCTGTTTAAGTTATTCAGATTTTCTTAAGTACCATCAGTAATGTTTCTAAACAACATTAACACTGAATAAGATCCTAAAGCACAGTAAATTTATTGTATAATTTGCCCCTGTTGGAGGAATATGGGGCTACTCTTATCCAGGCTTAACTGAAGAAGCAGCAGAGTTCTTCTTCCAAAAAACCTGAAGTGTTTTTTCTTCATTTTCAGGTACAGTTGTTGCAGATCTTTGTTCTGTGCTATGAGGTTTGTCATCATGCTGCAGCTCAAGTTTCTTACAAAGTTTCTCCAGTTCTTCTAATTTTGGTTGCTTTTCTTTATGCTTTTCTTGGAGTTCTTTGTTTTTCTCCTGCAGTTCTTTATATTTTTCTTCTTGAACTTTCTTTTCCTCGTGCATGTTATTGTTGTTTGTTGTACTTTGTCATGGATGGCGAGTAACTCTTGATGTCTCCTCTGCAGATTGTCTTTATGTATTTTTTCCTGTCTTTGCTTCTACTCTTGCATTTCAATGTTTGTGTATTGAACTTCATTATACAGTCCTTGCAAATGTTTTTTTTTTTTTTTGGGGGGGGGGGGGTAGTTGCTGCGACAGACTGGCGACCTGTCCAGGGTGTACCCTGCCTCTCGCCCTATGACAGCTGGGATAGGCTCCAGCGCCCCCCGCGACCCTGAAAAGGATAAGCGGAAGGAATGGATGGATGGATGGATGGATGGATGGATGGATGGGGGGCTAAGGGGGTAGACTCCAGGGGGTAGGTAATTCTCCCTCAACAAACATTACACTTTGCACAATGCGATCGAGACAAGTACCGTTCTCGTGGCAACCGGCAAACCCAGACTCATAGTGGTAGCGTGCTTTACATCACTGCAAGTGATGCTTTGCACCAACCTCCCACAGGGGTGGCCACTGAAAACACATGCTCAGCACCTGAAGATTTTTCTCAGAGTAATTTCTGGTCATCCATCCTATAGCATGTGTTACAACTACTGCCATTTCCTATGATGACACGCACACATGCATACACAAGCTCACCAAGCTCACAAGCTTCACTATTGCTGCTGGCAACAATTTGTCTGTTTACATCTAATTACCTGTTTGGCAAAATCAAAACATTTACCGTCAGATGGGAAAGCTACACTGATGCATTTGACTGTCACGAATTCTGATTGTCCATTTGCAATGTTCTTGATTAGTGAGTAATGGGACAACGGTGGCCAATAACTGTAATTACGGTAATTCACTAAACCCCACACAATTATTCAATGAGGCGCCTACAAAACGGCAGCAAGAAAGGAGAACACGAGCGAGACGGTGAAAATCAAGAAGGAGGTAAATTATATACCATTAGACAAATCTAGCCTTTGTCTCTGCGGCGATGTAAAGAAACTGTGGAGGCGCTAATCATCTCCAGTCAGTCAGCAGATCCACTTGTGATAATCACGCATTGTATCGGGGTCGCGGGGGGTCAAATCTCTTCCAGTTCAATCAGCTCTCAGAGATTCTTTTGAAACTCTGAGTGCGAAGAGAAATAGCTGCACAAATCCAGTCCTGCGGGGGAAATAATTAACTTGGGAAAATAATCACCCAGTGAACTTTCAATTTGATTTAATTCAATCAAGTTTTACACTTGGAACTGGCTAAATTAAAACTGAAGCAGTGCCTGTGTCTGGTTTGCACAAAGCTGTGGGTGACATTTTAAATGCACGCCATTTTTCACTTTTCGCTTAGGAAATGCTAAATTCTGGCTTTTTTGTTCTCTTTTAAACGTCACAAAACTCTTTTTTTCTCTTTTTAATCCCCAGTTTCAATTAGCTTCTTCAAATAAACCCCAAATAATGTAAACTGTTATAATAAAACATTTGGTATGAAAGATGTTAAGTAAGACCATGTGGGAAAGATGAGCAAATGGAAAGCATGAGCCTGCATGCCTCTGATTTAGAGAATTATTTCACAGCAACCCCACTCACGCCAAATGAGCTCCAGATTACAATAATACCACCAGCGGGCAATTAAGTCCATATAAACAGCGCATGCAGAGCGCTGGCACCAGGATAAGCCACACACGTTCCCACAGGTTGATGTGGGCGCTCGGAGCCTTCACCCTGTCTTCCTTCGAATCCGTCAGGAGCAGATGAAGGCTAACCTGACAAACATCCAATATTACCAGCAGCTGCCTAGGCAAGGATAATTAATACAGCCGGCAATTTGGCGGAGCTATAAATGTCCTGACGCTGAGACATCAAGGGCTGACTGACAGAGAAACTATCATTAACAGAGAGGGCAGGAGGGAGACAAAGAAAGGAAGAGGGAGAAGCAACGATAATCCAGGAAACAGAACAGATCTGTCTGCGACACACTAAGAAAACCAAACGTAATTATCACCGTCAAAGGATAAATCCACTTTAAAGACAATCCTTTGTTCATTTCCTGCATAGTTGATGTTAGCTGACTGACTGTTTGGAGCACTTCCAAGGCTGATATATGTAAACTCTTCATGCTGAGTAACTTTACCAAGGAAATAAATAAAATAAAATCAGGTAAATTCAGCAGCACAATTTGGTTTTAATAATAAAAAAAAAAATCTAAAGTACTGACTCCTAAATGTAATTTTAGCAATAATTCTCTTCACATACGCTGCCTGACTGGCATTTTCTTCATGGTAATGGCGCTAATGAGTGTTGCCTACGTAGGACTGCCAGGAAGAGACACAGAGATAAGTGGAATGGAAATGAAATTCACAGACTTGCAGAAATGCCAGGCAAACTAACAGTTGGCAATTTAGACGGTCTATTATAGCAAATACCAGTAGTAGAGATGTGGTTGTGTGGCATATGGCTCCAATACTGGGTGGGTAACAGGTTGAATTTATCTAAACTTAGAGGTGTACAATTGAAATTATTACCAGAATGGGAGGTCTTACCTCCCCAGCCAGAACATGGAGTTTACAGTGGCTCAAATAATTATTTGATTCCACGCTGAATTTGTAAGTTTGCTCATTTACAAAGTAATAAACAAGTAATAATCATCGTGTTTGTTTCATTTTAATGCAGAAAGACTATCAGCCAAAAACAAAACAAAAACCATATAAGCTGACTGACGCCATGGAGTGAAAAAATATCAACCACCCAGAATTCAGATTCCCACATATTGTGTGCCTGCCACAAATTACAATCAATTAATTATAGATCTCAACTCATTTTGTGTATAAAGCCCACGTCCATAGAACCATTTCATTTCATTCCAGCCTCTCCACCACCATGGACAAGACCAAAAATGTCAAAGGACAGCAGGGACAAGATAGAGCTGCACACACCAAAAACACCAGCAAGAAGCTTAGTGAGAAGGTGACAACTGTTGGTATGATTGAAGAAATATAAATCTGATCATAAATCGCACTCATACAAGATCTTGACTCATGGGGTGAGGATGATCATAACAAAGGTGGTGGAACGACCACAGAACGGCGTAATGGATTGGAATCTTGCAGCGCCTGCACGATCCCCCTGCTCAAGAGGGCACATTTAAAAGCCCCTCTTAAGTTTGAATCAACCAAAGAACAACAAACACACAGTCAAGCACGGAGGTGAAAACATTATGCTTTGGGGTTGTTTTTCTGGTAAGGGTACAGGATGACTTCACTGCATTGAGGGGCCAATGGATCTTCAATGGATCTTCATCCCTCAGCCAGAACACTGAAGAGCACAAACATACCACCAAAGTTACAAAGGAGTGGCTAAAAAAAGAACATTAAGATCATGAGTCGGGCTAACCATTCTTTAGACCTCAAACCTACTGGAAAAACTGTTGAAGGAGCTAAAGCTTTAAGTTGCCAAGCAGCCGCCAGTAAACCTAAAGGATTTACAGAGTTTCTGTGAAGATGAGTAGGCCAGAATCCCTCCTGAAATCTGGTGACCAACTACAAGTTTGAGTAACTACTCAGCTATGCTTCGCTTCGAACATATTTATTTCACTCAATGACATGCAAATCAATTTTTAACTTTTCCCCTACTGTACATTACCACCGACTGTGTTACAAAGTGGTGCATGACAAGCACATTGCTTTATATGTGGATGACTTAAAACTGATGTTATAAATGTGCAAATGTCCACGTTCGGACATTTACCTTTGTTAGCTGAGCATGTTGTTCATCAAATTAGCATTGACTGTTCAGTGTTTAACATTAACACTGGAGTTCCAACATATTAACACAGGTGCAGTTGGCTAGATAACAGGCAACATGTTAAAGCTAATTCAAATTGTACTGCTCTGTAACAATCATATTGCCTTCATATATACTGACACTATATGAGGGTCTGGATCAAAGGACTGAACACTGCAGATCCACAACATGTGCCTACACACGATTTGAATAAAAGTGCCCACATGCATTCACACCCGCTCTAAGAGACCGAACAGCAGAGCCAGAGCAGCCATGTCTCCTCCTGCTCATCTGTGGCCTATGTTAATATGATTAGACTGGATTATGGTAATGTGCTGGGGGATCTGGTGGGTGTGGGGCGATGCCTTGCTGCTCTCGTTTCGGGGAATAGTTAATTGGTTGGGCTGCTTTGATGTTGTGGTGATGAGAGAATGGGGTTGGTGGGAAAGGCTGGCAAAGGCGCTCTACAACTCGAGCCCATTTTATTTTTGGCCTATGAGGGATCTGTGCTGGCAACTGGTAAAAAGGAATGAAACCTGATGAAACCAATGTGCAGATCTGCAGCTGAAACACTGTGAATATTCAGATGAGTGTGGGAGAAACGCGAGCCATATTTGAATTCTCTGTCACTTTACTGTGGCATCTAGAGTCAACTGTTGATCTCTGTTTTTACCAAGCATCGTTTGTGATACAACTAAAAAAAGTATTTTTATTTTTAAATGTATGTATTCTTTTAAAATCTGGCACCTGAAATGTCAGCATATTGATTGAGTGCTGTGGATATTCAAAGCATATAACCGTCAGTAACAGATCTTACCTTTCACTAATAAACCGTAAGACTAATCCAATATTTTACCTGTAGTCATGAAGTCATTTTCAAATAGCAAGCTGATGAGTTCAGGGTGCAAACAAATTGATAATTTCGCTTTAGCAGTTTTTTTTAATCTAAACAGTCACAGCAGGAATAAAAATCCGCTTCACTTTATTTACAACTGTGGGGTCAAGACTTCTAAGTGTTTTGTTCTGGCCTCACCACAGAGAGGGCTGGCAGGTGTGCTGCCTGTTGAGGCAAAACACCTGCTGTGAGGTTAGGCTGTACAGATAAGCATACATTTACTTTGTAAATAGTATTCAAATAAGTATTAGAAAGTAGGCCAAGCCTGCTCGCAGCTGTGTTGACTGGCTGATACAAACCAAGATCGTTTTTCATACAACTTCAGCTTCCTTTTTAAAAAAAAGCAAAACTCTTGGTTGGTTTTGCATAAAGTGGATTGTTGCCACAGTAAAAGTGGATATACATATGGCACATAACATCAGGGTGCAAGATGCTAGCAGGCGGGGAATACATGGAACGCCATAACTAAGTGCCATAATATACAGAAGCATCTGTGCTGAGTATGGCCTGGAAGTCCCCAGGTCAAAATGGGAGACACCAATGGGGTGGAGAATGGTGGAGCCTGTTGGACTTCCAGATACAGACGGACAAACTGGTGGTGGCTAACCATTTTTGGAATAAAAACAAAGATGGAGTTTCATAAGTAAAAATCTTGCAATTTTATTTGCATATAAAGGCAGCTAAATATATCACAATGAACTGAAAGAGAGAACTAACATTTCCATGAAGAGGGATACAATCAGAGAAAGAGCGAGAGAGGAACAGAGCACGAAAAGAGCATTTACAGCGGCAAAGTTGAGACAACTATTGGCAACTTTTTTTTTTGTGCTAGCAAGATTGCATTTACACACAGTGCAAAATTAGAAAAAAAGCAATAAAACACAAATACTATCAAATTTACACTTTAAAGGACAACTTAACCATGTTTAGGCAGGTGTGTTGTTGGGAACAATCAGCACCTGTTGGATTGTGACAAATTTTTCCTCTCTCATCCAAAATAAACATCTACCCTACTGGGAGAATTGATACAAAAATCATTAAAGAAACGTCTCAAGAGATTTTTAACGAGAGAATTAAAGAAACATGGCAAACATACAGGTGCATACAGAAAAAAATGCACTTTTTTTGTCAAACAACTTTTAGTACAGATGTTTTACAACATGAATATATAATATATATATTTTTATACATTACATTTTCCAAATCAGATCAGAAATCCATAACGGGGCAATACAAAGGGAATTTTTCCGGCTGTAACTGGATAGTCTTCTGTCCCTGCGTTGGTTAGGTGTTGTTTTGCGGGGATGATGGGTAATAAATAAGGACTTTTTTCTCTGAGCTTGCAGAGAAGGGGGGCTCTAGCTGAGAACATTAAAGCTAGTTTAAGGCAGCGTCCCTGTCAGCCAATAAGAAAAAAGAGGAACTGACGAGAGGTTCGAAACAAACAAGAAGAACCCAAATATGAAATATCGTGATGACACATCCATGGTATGCATTGTCTGGCTAACACAAACCAAACGTTAAAAAAAAAAAATTATACAAATTCACATAGCATCATTTATCTTACAGATCTGACCATTATTTATCAAGAGCAAGATTGTTTAATCACAAAAATCCCCCTAAAAAGGAGAATACCAGTATCAGCCAGGCTCATAGCTCAGCAGTCCCTCCAAATCTGCACACATTTAGACTTTAAAACATTTTTAATTCATCCATCCATCCATTCACTTCCGCTTATCCTTTTCAGGGTCGCGGGGGGCGCTGGAGCCTATCCCAGCTGTCATAGGGCGAGAGGCAGGGTACACCCTGGACAGGTCGCCAGTCTGTCGCAAGGCTAACACACAGGGACAAACAACCATTCGCACTCACATTCATTTGCACATTCACACCTAGTGACAATTTGGGTTATCCAATTAACCTATCCCCACAAGCTGCATGTCTTTGGACAGTGGGAGGAAGCCGGAGTACCCGGAGGGAACCCACGCAGACACGGGGAGAACATGCAAACTCCACACAGAAAGACCCCGGCCTGATGTTGGAATTGAACTCAGGACCTTCTTGCTGTGCAGCAACAGTGCTAACCACCGTGCCACCCCATTTTTAATTCAAACATTCAAATTTCTGTTGTAACAAACCATGTGGTGGTATGGAAGCCTTGAAAGAGAATATTCCGTACATTTAATTTAGTTAAAAAAGAAGAAGATAAAATTCAATTTGAGATCACAGATTTCTTCCCTGTGGCCAAGTAGTGTTTTAAGAGCGTGCAAGTTGAAAGCATTGTTCTCATCTGCCGTTCTGCACTAAGGCAACATCTTTTTGAGGGATTAATCCTTCCTGTGGCTGACAGGAAGTGGAGTGTGAAATGAAGCTGCGCCGACATAATAAACACTCGACCCTACACAGTCAAAATCAGGACAAAAGAAAGTTTCTTCAGGGATTATCTTTGCTTTGTCAAAGCTGTTTCTCATATTGAACAAAGCTGGAAAGCATTCTGGAGGAAAACGGGCCCTGATATCTGCAACTGTTCTGACTGTGTGCAGATGAACAACAACAATAATAAAAAAAACAGACCGGGACTGCTGGCACAAGCTCAAAAAAAAAAACCAAAACAGAAAACCTAAATAAAAAGCAATGGTATTCTCCTTTAACACTCCCACACACACTCCCACCCCCACCCTGTCTTTAAATCCTCTCCGTCTCACAACAGGTTGGAGAAGATTCAAAGTTGCCAAAGAATCACTTATAACTTTATTTTTTAATTTTTTAATTTTTTTTTAAACTTGACATATTTTTTGAAAAGAAGTTGTTTTTCCAGCCCTTGACCCTCCCCGCCCCCCCATCCTCTGATCTCAGGAGCTGGAAGGGTTGGGCAGGTCGAACACGATAGGGGGGTTGGTGGGCTGGAAGCTGACGGTGCAGGTTGAAGCGTTGATGAATGTCGTGTAGCCGTCTGTCATGATCCCGTACCCTGGGGAGGTGGGAAGGGGAAAATGAGTGCCAGAAATTGTTACGTGATCGAATGTTACCTGAGTTTGTAATACACTGTTTTTACCAAATCAGTCCTTTGTTCACTCAATATACCAATTTCACACACTCAGTTTAGCAATTTGTATGCTTGAATTTACTTTGAGTGTTTCCATGAATTCACAAGGTTCATTTTTCAGCTTTATTCTACTTCTCATCTTGCCACTAATTGCTGTGAACTGTTTGATTTGGGTACAGTTAATATGCAGCGGTTAAACACTTTAGACCACACACATACACACGTGGTCAGAATACGCTGCAGGTTCTTTGCATGTTGCATCAAACAGCAAGACGTTAGCAGCAGATCCTTTAAGTCCTATAAGCTGCGAGTGAGACCGGCAGTGGATCAGGCTTGTTCAAGCACATCCCTCCAGCTATGCCTGCTTTTTTGCTGTGTTACTTCCTTGGACCACAGGCAGCTCGTGCTCACTAATGCTGTGGGAGAGCACCACACAAGCATCAGTGTTTGCGAGATGAAGTTCTGTGACCCACTGCTCCTGCAACCAAAACCTAGACTGCAGTAAGTGATTGTTTAATATGTCACAGCACTTGGCCCGTGGGGTTGGTATGAGTCAATCAACGTTACTTATTGTGTTCTCAGTTAACTGATCATTCGCATTGCCAAGGAAGTTATGTGATTAGTTCTGTTTGTTTTTTGGTCAAGTGGAAATCACAGTAGCTCATTTGTGCTTGTTTGTGTAGGTATTTGTCTTCACACAATGAAGGACTTTGGCTATTCAACCAACACAGCTGCATGTGTGCGCAGTTCTCCACAAAACAACAGCACAACAGCCAACTGGCTGCAGGTCTTCACCCTGAAAAGCTTCACTTTGTAGACTATGGTCTGCAAAAAGCACTAATGTGTTTGTATTGTGTGTTCCCTGGCACCAAAATAGACCAACAGAAAAAAATAGTGGTTATTAAATAAGTAAATGATTACTGTCCAAATTATTATTTTTTTTCCTGAAATTCATGGGCCCTGAATCTGTGCATCCCTAGAAAGGTAAGAAACATTAGATTCATCTTCCTTTGTCTTGACACATTTTAAAATCAACAGAGCACAATTTGTTGATTGTGAGCATGTGCACGTGTGTAAAAGATCCTTTTTCTACACTTGCACTTGCCAAAGGCCACCTCCCCATCATGCAATCAGAACGTATTCTCCTCTGAGGTCCCCAGAGTCAAGGACAGTTAACAGTTTGGGTTTTATTCCCAGTACCTTCGTGTATGCCTCCAAAGGCATGAAGCTTGGGTCGCACCCTTTTCTGGACCGTGTTGAGCAGCTCTACACAGCCAACCCGCTGTAGCTCCTTAGGAACCCAGTCTCGGAAACCTGCAGAAAGATTTCACAGCTGTCAAAACAGTCCTGGTGTTACTGTCTTTGCTTCCATTTGATCAAAACAACTGATACCTGTAACACATCACCTTAAAATAAGCAGCAGAAAGATGTAAGTTAGCATTAATGACGTGAAACCCCAACAAGAACAGCTGAAAAACAAAATGTCTCAAGCGTGAATGTAAATGTGGAAACAAACAAAAAACACAATCACCACCAACATACATGTGCGCACACACATATCACTCTGTACTATTAACTGGACGACTCCATATGGCCAACACTAAGCTCTACAGTAAAAATATCTGTGAATATACGTATATCTCCATCTATCATGTTCTGAACATACAATGGGTTTTTATGTTGAGCAGATTCATGCTGACATTAGCAGCCATTTATCATGAGTGCTGAGATAGTCTCCATGCACAAGGTCAAATAAACTTTCCCTTACAGTTTGAATTACTTGAGTCAGCAGTTCAGAACTACAGGTCAAATCGGGAGTGGACCTTTTTCCCCCCAAAACTTTTTCATCAGATATTAAAATTTCGGTGAATTACTACCAATTCACTCACAGCTTTTATTAACTCAAACTACCAGTTGAGGCCCACTTTTGGCACTGTTTGACCACAATAGAGAAGTCTTATTTCAGAAGAATTATGTAATAGCAGAAATAAAACAACTGTTCATTTACTGGGTTCATATCTGAATTTCACAGCTTTAAAATGTGTCTGATGAATCCATATTTTTTCTCCACACTTGTGCAACACCCCTCTTTTCCCATCTCATTGTTTTGGATCTTCCATCTTTGGAGAATCATCCTAAATTTTCATCTTAAGCTGCCCCCTTCCTCCAGTGCTGCTTTCCTATCCTACGGTCTCTCTCCAGTTGTTCGCAGCATCTGTCACACTGCTGTGAAATCGAGTTTCCATGCAATCAAACAGCCACAGTGGCTGCCGCAACAACAGCAGCAGCAGCAACCCTCCGTAGGCGAGAGGAAAGGAAATCACTCAATAAAGCCAGATGGAAAGCACAAAGAGAAAAACACAAAAAAAACAACACAAACACATAGCAAAAAACAACAAAAAACAAAAACAGGATCCAAACAACCAGAGGGAAAACTAATATATATATATTCACTTTGTTTTTCATGAAGTCAAACACAAACATTGAATTATGAAGCATGTCGGAGTGTTCACTTTAGTTACTGTTGGATTTAGATGGAAACAACATTGATTATAATGTAAGACATGCGGAGATCTGCTCAAAGACGACCTACTGTCAAGCCACCAGTGACTTCACAGACATTTTGAAGAAAGAGCCCCAACTTCATTAGAAACTGCAATGCAGGGGCTGTGATTGGTTAATTGGACTCACCGAGTGGAGGTCCGTGGGTCATCAGGATGTCAATGCCCTCGGGGATGAGGTTCCATTTATCCAGCAGAGACTGTCCTCGAGGCAGGTTGAACCCCCATCCGTTAAACCACGGAGTCCTGCAGAGGCAGAGGGGAAGAGATCATATTAACATCACTCGGGAGAGCAACTGCACCATGATTACGCAAAGCAAAGATGATATCAGAAGGCAATAAATACCACAAAATGTATGCCCCTCTGTGCAACATTACCAAGTCAGTGTAGCAGATAAATGGCTGTTTAATAAAAGCACATCTCATCTTGTGTCCCGGTTTATTCCACTGACTAATATATTATGTAAATGCTACATTTTAACCAGTTAAAAACCAAACCAAGGATTAGAAAAAGGTAAAATAGTAGTAATAACAACTGGCAAAAAGGCTCATACAACGATAATGCAAACTTAAGTGTAAAATGTTTCCAAACTACAGAACAGGATAGGGTTTTTCTTATAAGACGACTCCAGGAAGTTGTGCAACACATAACTACAGTTCAATTTGTCCCATTAAGGCCTCAGTCACATAGGCCTATAGACTGGTCGGCGCCCCTAGCAATGACTGGTCGCTAGGCAAAAACTGAAAAGTCCAAAGAGTGAGACCATTTGCCTTCAAAGTAAAAGTTTCCCCTTTTGAAATGTGGTGGTTTCAGCAGTGAGACCCCAGTTTTGCTGTTTACTAGGGGTGCAACAATACACAAAATTCACGGTTCGGTTCGATACTTTGGTGTCACGGTTCGATATTTTTTCGATACAAAAAAAAATGTTCATGCCTTTTTAATTTGTCATTTATTAAATTTTCACGGCACATTCCGCACCACATCTCTGTGCGTTCATCATTTGTTTGAAGCCAGCTCACCTCCTGCAACTACTTTTCCGAGAATACGTGCTTCTTTTGTGGTTCGGACTCCTGACATTTCTTTGGAGGTGGAGGAACATCACAGTAATTGCTTAAAGGATTGCTTCTTCGACATCTTTAAGAGTTCTAAACAAATGTCTGTCCTCCTCCTGAAAATCTTATGTACGCAAACACGCGTTGCAACTTCTTATCTTGTGCGCGTTTTTTATTTTGACAGCGAATGCGCACCTGCGGACCACTTATGTGCAGCCCTGGTTATTTAGCTCGTCATATTGCAGCCACAGAAATTCATTTTGTCCATGAAACCATAAAGCTGCACTTTCTTTTTGCCTTATAGTCTGATTTGTCATAACTTTTCCGTTTTGTGGTAAGCTTTTCTTTGGCTGTCACTTCTTCACCCTGACCTGTCTTATTTGGCTCAGCAGAACTAAAATATATATCCTGCTGCTTTTAACACGCACTCACATAAGCTCAGCGATTCTCTGCGCGATCAACCTCTCACATGTTTAAGCGCTGCGGGAGATTTCACTTGTCATGTTTGCATAGTAAGCTAACGATTGATAAGACGATGTCAGAGGAATTGGTGCGCAAATTATCATCACTCACCAATCAGTGCTGTCGCTCTCTATACACAGTTCGCGCGATTGCAAAGTGAAAGCAAAAAACAAGCGCAAATTCAAACGCGATTTCAATATGTCACATATTGACAGTGGCTCACCGATGCCAATGACATAATTACCCAGCTACATTTCCGAAAGAATGCAAAAGCATTGACATATATTTTTCCTTCCTACAATAGCCCGACTTTAAGTGAGGAGTCAGTGCATGAATTTTCCAAATCAAATTCAAATTTTATTTGTCATGTACACAGTCATACGCAGTAGATATGCAGTGAATTGCTTAGACAACTGCTCGTGACCTAAAGATAAAAAAGGAAGCTATGAATAAGATAGGAAATAAATTATGAAAAATTAAAAAGGAAGTAGAATTTAACTAGGAAGGAATAAAATATAAATTAAGGTTAAAAATGAAATAACTGTACAACACAAATTAGAATGAAGGGTAAATTTAACTGGGAAAGAATAAGATAAAATATATAAATTAAAGTTGAAAATAAAATAACTGTACAACAAAATACACAATACACAATATAGAACTATATAAGAATGTATGAAGAAATATAAATAAATATATACACAATAACAGCAGCTGTACAAGTATTAACCGGAAGCGACTGGAAAATCGCTAGCCCCGGGACGTCGGGCTAGCGATTTTGCGAGCCCTGTATCTGATTGAGGAATCACTCATCTTTGGAAAAGAGAGTTTATTACAGAGAAATGGCTCTTCCCAAAATAAAAGCTATACTATCGCTTCTTCTGGGCTATATGTCCACAGCATAAGGAGAATCATGTGCTAACGGCTGTCTAAATGACTCGGGTAAAGTTTGTAGCATGCAGTGCTTGTTGTTTTTGTCTGCTTCCACTTGTCTTTGCACTAGATGATGTCGGCGTAAATGTGCAGTCATATTCGTTGTGTTCCCACTAGTCGCTGTCAGCGTTAATCTCGTTGAAATGACGTTAACGCCACAACACGGCAAATCTCCGTTAACGAGCACCTATGGCTCGGACCGTCACCCGTACCTAGTTCCCCCCATGTGAGTTGCTGGCACACATACTGTTCTTAGCCAGACTCGCTACTCAGTCATAGTCACGAACCCCCCTCCCCCCCCACCTTCCCAGTACCCTTTCTCCCCCCCCTTAAAATACTAAGGTCTCCCTTGGCTAGAAGAACTAACAGCTAATGCTCCCAGTTCCCCATGTAATTGAGCATTGCGTGGCACATCCAACATACTGTTTTACTTTAGTCCATGACGCGCTTACCTTCAGGGTCATACGTCACATGAAAACCAAAATAGTTCCAAACGCCAGATCTGAATGAGGGTGGGGGAGGTTCAATTTGCCATGTTGCAAGGAGAGCTTAACTTCTGTCTCGCTAGCTTGCCCTGCGCTCAGTGAATCTGCGTTCGACTACTCCGCCTAGGCTGCACTGTCGAGCGCAGATCCACTGAGCGCTCAACACAGACAGCATCGTCAGAAGGAAAGTTGATAAAATAAATTAAAAATTTTGTATTGTTCATACATATGCGTACCGAACCGAAAGCACTGTATCGAACGGTTCAATATCGATATCGTTGCACCCCTACTGTTTACCCGTGAACATGGGAGTGATTAGTTTGGAGGACTGGAGAAGCTTTAAATTCAAAGGGTCACAATCGCTGATTTGTTCATGTTAGAAGCCAAAATAAATGACTGACTGTGCAGGCCTGGTAGGAGGAAGAAAAAAAAGTGAATTTCTAAACAGCAGGGATCCACATCACATGTCAACCCCCACTCCCTCTGCTTCCTTTCTACAGATTGATTGACAGCAGCCGGGCCACCTCCAGCAGCCTGGATGGGAGTCTGCATCTCTGGGGTGACAGGCAGCATCTCAGCCTTCCCCAGCAGACATAAAGAGCCTCGATCTGGCTGAGTGGGAATGAGGAATAGATGGATGGATTGGATGGATGGATGGAGGGGGTAGAAACAGATGAAGAAATAAAGTGAACTGCACAGGGGTTAGATATAGAAGCAGAGCTGTGGAAACCAAAGGGAGAAACAGAAATCGAGGAGAGGCTGGTTGATAAATTGAGCCTTCATTTATCACAATAGTGGTAATAGCTGAAGAAGGCTGACAACACAGGAAAGGAAGATAGATTATCATCACATAATACCTCAGTATATAAGCT
This sequence comes from Haplochromis burtoni, assembly GCF_018398535.1. Lineage (NCBI taxonomy): Eukaryota > Metazoa > Chordata > Actinopteri > Cichliformes > Cichlidae > Haplochromis > Haplochromis burtoni. The sequence goes on along the minus strand of NW_024582691.1, from coordinate 222,432 downwards.
GACCTACTGCTAGAAACCCAGAAAGAAAAAAAAAATCTTTTGATTTTAATTTTAGGGTTTTAGTTCTGTGCAGCAGAGTCACTGATGAAAAGATGACACCATTCCCAGGTTACTTTGGGACAGACTGCAGAGTTTAGACCAGCTTCCTGTCACTTAGCAGTGGTGCTGGGTATGGCATTTGACCGAGGGGAAATCAGGGCTCCACAAACATCAATAGGCTTTGTTACAGTGAAAGATGGACGCTCCAGCGCAGATCAATACCTACTGTTCCAGAGGAGGGCCAAGAGGGGCTAAACAGAGCTAGCACAGACTTGAGATGTGTAAAACATAAGATCACAATCCCCCCGGATCATTCTAAAACACAACTGAGCAACAAAACTACACTGCTGAAAATAAGAGCCTTAAAAAAAAAATCCTATTAATTCACTGTGGTGAGAGAAACAAGCATTATAATGCAGTCTAAGCTCCAGCTCAACCTGTTTGGAGTATCGAGTGTTCTTATGTGCTTGGAAAGAAAAAAAAAAGAAAAGCCAGTGGCGGCGGCAGAAGCTTGCTCTTTGATTTGCTCACTCAATCGTTGCCTCGTTCTCTCGCTCAGTGGAGAGCTGAGAAATGAGGTTAAAAATGAAATGTGAGGAGTGCGCAGGGGAGTGAAGGCCACAGACTGAACTGATTAATTAGAACTAATCACACAAATCGGAGCTAATGGAAGTCTAATGGATTACTGGGAAGACTCGCCACTTCTCCGATGGAAAGAGTGCTGCCGCGGCGGTGTGGACAAACTTAGAAAGCTGGTGAATCAGAGCAGAGCTGGCCTGGTCGGCTTGCTGCACACAGAACGCACCAGCAGAGCATTTGTCTGCCTCAGGTTTTGACTAATAGCGACAAAGCCAAACTTTGAAAAATAGCCAGACACATTGGTTCCCCCCCCCCTCCCCCCTCCAGTAAAATAAATCAAGGTTTCTTGCAGCAGAAATAAATAAACATCTGGACCCTTGATTTTGCTCTGTGTTTCACATGTTTTCTCTCACATAAACACATTCATCTGAGAGATGAAACATAACTCCCGACATGAGCTGTGGATCCAGAGCCAAACTGAAAGGTCCTGACTGAATGCAGTACTGGCTGCTACAGATCGACACCACAATGCCCCCATTGTCGGCTGTCTGCCTATGAAATATACCTTCTATGCAAGTGCATTTGTTAACCTCTGCCAAGATTAATGACATCCCAGTCGCATAAAGGAGAGACTGTTTCCTGCGTGGCTGTGACACAGGTTTTATTATACTGTACTGTTGAGTGTATGTGTGCGTGTGTAGTGGGCAGAGTGCGCATCCAAGAAGCTTCCGAGTAGGATGTGAGCAAACAAAATGTACTGCTACCAGTCTCCTCCCTGACTGCATATATGCAGGCCAATGCATGTGTATGTGTGTACATTCTGAGCCCAGTCTTGCCTTGACACTCGCCATCTGGAGAGCGTCACCGTGGCAACAAAGGAGAAGCGTCTGGAGGCAAGCGCAGTGGGAAGTAAAACACAGCCACAGAAATAGAAGCAGAAGTAAGAGAAAAGGAGAAGGAAGTGAGGAAGGATGTGCAAACACCGCAAAGATGGGAGAGAAAGAGGAGGAGTAGTTGTGCAGATAACGTGGAGAGTGAATGAAAAAGTTCACCTGTCAGATGTTGTCAGGTTGCTTTTGTGCAAACTTGGGAAAAGCGAGTGTTTAAGTTCAGCGGGAGGATAATCAAACGTCACGAAATCATCAGGAAAGGTGAACCGTCCTTAACTCGAACACCACTGGCTTCAAACACCAACACGCAAAACAAAAAGAAACGCTGCATTAAATGCACAAGAAATGGGTAACCATAGTAACAGGAACATTAAACGACCCCCCCACCCCCAAGGGAATCAAACAGTGCCAATGGGTTGAAAATCTGCAGCCTTAGCTGGCAGTAAGAGGTAAACCAGACAGAAGCCATTTAGCCCTCGTGTGCAGAACGCCAATATTCAATTAGGCCGGTGGACATCATTAGGACAGCAGCGGAGCCTCTATGGGCGTGACACCACTCTTAACCCCCTGTACTCCCCCGAGCTGTTCTTTCTGGGTCCTGTGATAAGCTACAGGACCCCCCCCCCCCACAAAAACACAATGCTTGATTCTTCTCATTACATCTTTTATTCTGACTCCTCCCTTCCTAAATGGATCATTTTAAGCATTTTCTTTCTCACCACATCTCACCGGATCAGCTGTTTTTAATGGTAAATGGTCTGTATTTGTATAGCGCTTTACACTATACACAATCATCCACCCATTCACACACTGGTGATGGCAAGCTGCAGTGCAGCCACAGCCGCCCTGGGGTGCACTGACAGAGGTAATGGTAAAGGTCCACATTATTCAGTAACATCATGATGAGCCAACACGTGTTGTTGGTGTTTATGTTAATAGTTTGAAATAAATTGTGATTTTGTGACAGTACAGCTGATATCAGACTTTCAGTGATTATCACCATTACAAAAAAGTATTAATTAACAGATAAGTAATCAGGTTAGTGCGGTAAGCTTATTTGTTAGCGTCCTGTAAACAAGAAACATCATGCACTCAGGGGAGGAGATTAGAGAAACACGACACTAGAGCTGGGCTATATCATCCCGTTCACGGTAATACCGGTGTAATTTTGGGCAACAATAGGAAAATGAAATATCGCGATAGAATATGGGTAAAACGCGCATGCACAGTGCCTATGTTTACATACGCACATGGCGGCGACGCAGAATGAGAAGAGCGAAAGCGGATTGTTAAATGAAACGGGTGAACCAGAATTGGTTTGTAAAAATGCTGCAACTTTGGTGGTGTGGAACTGATTTGGCATTTGTCCGTCAACAAAGCACTATTTTTGGTAGAGCATGCTAGCGGGATGTCGTTATTACCGTGTTGTTTGGAAAATACGGCACACTTAAAATCAATCCTTTGATTTTTCTGAAAGTCGACAGTGCCCCTTATAATCCCGTGTGCCTTATGTATGAATTCTGGTTGTGTTTACTGACCTCAAAACGATTTTATGTGGTACACGGCGCTCGAAAATCTGTCAAATGTTTTAGTACGACTTTGCTAAGCTACGAAGCCGAAGTAGGCAGGAGCCTCGCGGAGTGATACGTACTGTGCTTCAACATAATATTACGGTATTATGTGTGTATAACCTTTTTACGTTTTGTGGATATTATACATGGTTATGCTGAGGATATGTCGGCCAATTTCCACTGGAAATGCCTTTTGGTTAAACTGTCAGCAAGGAATTTGCATTGTTACGTTTTTATATAACTTTAATGCACAAAATGCAAAAAAACAGCTGCTTGTTTAAATGAAAATACATTGATGGGTTTTTTTGCACTAATAAAGTTGTGGAGTTGTAAAGTATTTTGTCTAGTGTCAATTATATCATCAGTTATATCGTTATCGCAAATTTTCAAATGTATATCGTGATAAATATTTTTGGTCATATCGCCCTGCTCTACACGACACCCTCTTGTTGATTTCTGTGCCGTGTTTACACATAACTTGGTTTCTAATCTGCTTCCATGACAAAAAATGTACAGACAGCAAGAAGAAAAAAAAAAAAGACTCGATTGAAGGAGAGAACAAGTCACAGTAAGGGGAGCCAAAAGAAGTCTCAATCGTTCGGTTTTCATATCAGACAAAAACTGTACCTAAAGAACCAATCACTGCTAGTCCATATTTGAATGTGCACCTTCTGTTTTAACCAAAGACATCTACTCAGGTTTTTGATCTTACAACACTTATCTTATAGCAGCATGTTGACTAACTGACACTGTTGCTCGACACCAGCTTCTTTTCTTATGGATGAGCTTCTTTGTTTAGTGCAGTCTAACATATTTTTTGGCCTTCATAATATAGATCACAAAGAATAATGCAGTAAGATGACTGTAAATCCACCAAGTCTAAACTAAGGTCAAACTCTTTCATTATGTTCCTAAATCTCTCTCTCTCTCACACACACACACACACACACCTGCATTTACCGTGTGCAAAGAGATTGTTTACCAAACACAGTACAGACTCACAGCCACTTCTTGTCATATCTCACTCGACATACATCTGAGTCGGCGCTACAGACCTAACAACAAACATGATGAAGCTTGAAACATTAGGCAAACACTGACACTGTGCTACTGTATCACTACACCTCGTTTATTCTTTGAGCTCAAAGACCGAACAAAGACTGGCTCCTCACACACTGCATCAGGCCCTAAAAGGCTTTGGTGCACCTGTTTTATGTTCATACCAAGTGTTCATTTGTAATCTAAGGACAACAAATGATGATAAGCACCTATCATTTTTATATATTTCCTGTGTACAAGACAAGCCAACACACCAATGGATTTATCAACGAGAAGGGCAACTAGCCGCCATAAACAACATTAAAAACTGGTCACTTTGAGACCGCAAAAATTCTAACCTGATTCTACGTTTCTTTACCTAATTATAAGGAAATCTGGCCAGTATTTATTGCTAGGTAGACCGATCAATGGCTGCCATCTCATATACCATGAGCATCCACTAACATTTGTTTTAAAAAACACACAAACACTGACATAAAGAGACTTCTGATGTCAGAAGCAAAGGACATGCTTCTTTTTAGTTGGCATTTGCATTCAGCAATCACAGAAAATCTCACAAGCAGAAATAGACAATCATTTGTGAAAGCAGAGAAGTAGGAAACTGACCAGCATGCAATGAAGCTGCAAACAAAATCAAGTTTAAGGGGCTCAGATTAAGTTATTGCCTGTTATCACACTCTTTCTGAGCCACACTGCCAAAATCACAGGTGAAAATACTGCAAACTCTCAATGTATCGAACAGTATTGTCCCCTTTTCTAAAATCAGGTCAGTGTGTGACCGTACCCATGTTACCCAGTAACCAAGAGTGTGTTTCATTTAGAGGATTTCTGCTTCTTTTCCATGCTTAATAAGGGCTTGACACTCAACTAGACCCCTAAGGAATGTTTCAGCAGGATGAAAAATTGTGCATACACATGTGCGTGTTTTGGTCATGTTGAGAGCAGAGATAAGCTCGAAACATGTCACAGGTAAAGTATGATACTCTGGCTAAAAGCAGGAGCACAGCTGCACACTGGGATATCAGCTGGGTGCTGAACACAAAACAGGGACCAACAAGGTGCCTGTGACCAGCTCAGAGATAACAGCAGAAACAAGGAGGGAGAGTTAAGAGTGTGTGTGCAAGTCCAGCGATCCATCGTGTCTGACCTCTGAGTCAGAGCAGCCCTGGGGTCAGCAGGGGGAGGGGTCTAATTGATCAACCTGTCAGAACCAATGAGGAGGGCCATGTTAATGGGACTTTTATAAGCCCCGCGGGACGCACCACCTGACACTGAAAGCCGTATGAGTATGTGCAAAGCAGAGTTCATTCCCTGTGTGTGTGTGTGTGTGTGTGTGTGTGTGTGTGTGTGTGAGAGAGTGTGTGTGTGTGTGTGTGTGTGCACACAATCCCAGAGCCCAGGTAGCCTTATTAAAAGGAGCCAAGTGGAGACTGGCTGGGTTTTGACAAATGGCCTCTCAACACCAAGGCCACCTTTGCAAACTTTGGGGACAAGGTAGAAGGCGAAGTCACAAGGGTGTGTGTGTGTGTGTGTATGTGTGTGTGTGTGTGTGAGTGTGTGTGTGTGTGTGTGTGTGTGTGTGTGTGTGTGTGTGTGTGTGTGTGTGTGAGAGAGAGAGTGGAGAGTGTGTGCATGTTTGAGCTCTGCTCCAGCACTAATAACCTGTGCCTGGTGACTGATGGAGTGTGGAATGGATTATCTTGCTGCAGTCATGCTGCCAAACACAGAGGCGCTAAGGGTTAGCCACCAGACTTAGCTCCACTTAAGGTATAACATGGTTTGATACATAACACACACACACACACACACACACACACACACACACACACACACACACAAACACACACAGACACACACACACACTGTGCAATCCACAGGGGTTTTCGTCTCCACACCGAGATGCAGCCGGCTGAGCAGTTTGACCTGCGGGCTGCTAATGTAAAACAAGCACTGCAGACACCTCACAGCAAACACAGCTGCTCTCGACGACCCGGCAGCTCCCAGCACGAGAAACAGAGGAAAAGAAACGGCAAAGGGCCAGTGCCCAACGATGTAACAGGAAATCAAATAAGAGTAGAGAGGGTCAGAGTGTATCCCCTGCCATTATTACATCTAAGAGACTTCCTCAATAAACACCTAACACCCCCCCGCCTCGCTCTGCAGCACAAACTCACAGCCTAACAGCAGTCGTAGGTACAATGGATTAGCACAGACATCAAAGACTCCACAGACTCCACTAACTGAACCTGAAAGTGCCCGTCTATGAAAATACATGCAATGCATCTGTGTGTCTGTGTGTGTATATGTTGTTTGTTTTGCCAAGAACTGAATGTAGAATGTGGAAAGCGGTGGCTTTTATGTAAGAACTAGTCATTAAGTTGTTAATATAATGGAACCAAGAGTGCTAAAACGATTTACATCCAACCCACAGAAAAATGGTGACTTACAACTATTCAACAAAAATAGAAAAACAAAATCAAAACACAATTTGCCTTTTTTTTGCTGGTATAAACGCCTCAGACACTTCTGACTTCTGTATTTTGATTACAATGTAAGAAGGCTTGTGCCTTAATTTTAAAAAGACCGTATCAATGTTTTTTAGTAAACCTAAAACAACCGTGGCTGCAGTAAAAGTCTGCTTGGGTGCACAAGAATTAATTAATGTTGAGGAATTTAAATATTTGAGAGTGCTACTAGACTATAAATTATCCTTTAAAAAACACATTAAAAAAGTAGTGAAAACTGTAAATGTTAATATACAGAACTTTAGACATATCCGCACATCATTAACAGACACAGCAGCGATTACATTCCTGCATTCTATGATACTGGCTCATATTGAATATTGTATTACAAGTTGGTCCTATACGAGCTCTGCTGCTATTGGGCCAATCGAAGTATGCTACAAAAGAGCATTGAAAATATTAGATAAAAAACCTTTTTCAAATTTTAGAAAAATACAAGTTTTTGAATTTTACTAATTTCAAATTATTTAAATCTGCCTGTCTAATATACAAAGTTATACATGGTCTGGCGCCTCCACCAATGAGTGATTTTATTAAACAAAAGTCTAGCAGTGTTGCCGGGTCTCGACTGACTCGAGCCACTGTTAGAGGTGATTGTGAACTGGCATTCAGGCGGACCACCTTTTCACAGAATGCTCTGTCATATCAGGGAGTAAGCTTCTGGAATAGTCTCCACTGTCAGTGAGGGAAAGTACAAGTCTACCCATCTTTAAGAGTCACTTAAAAGGGCGGCTGAGGGACACACAAACATGTAATCATGTTTAATAATCATGTTTTATATTGGACGGGAAAAAGAGTTAGTGTATTACAAAAAGGGAAACAACTGTTAGTGCAATGGGTGAACACAATATCACGACGGTCAGGGCATGTACAATACTGGGGTTTGTGCAATATAACTGATGTGTTTCCGTTATTGTTATCTATACTGTCCTCTGTGTCCACTCTCCTTGTCATTGTTTGTTCTAGTATAATGTGATCACTGTTTTGTCCTTGTCACATGACCTGTAAATAGTGTCTCTGTATGTTTTTACTAACTTGTGTTTAACACCAACCTGCCAGAGGGTCTGCAGATGGAAATTAGCCCAAGGCTATAATCTGGCATATTTACATTTGTTAAAATGTTCATTAATATGTATTGCCCCTCTTTCTAAAAAAAAAATAAATAAAATAAATAAGTATAATCCCCCCCAAAAACACCAATTCTGGTTCCCAAAACACCAATTCTGCACAAACAATACACTATAGGACAATTGTATCAATAATGCATTACACTGCATTATGGTAAATTAACCAATCATTTTTTGTCCCACTCTAACCATAGATCGACCTCAGTGTCAGTATTAACTGGTGTGGCACTGGGTGATAATTCTGCCCCAATCTAATATTAGGGGTGAAACAGACACATTGCTCTCTCTCTTTTTTTTGTTGTTTTATCTCAAAAACGGAGAAAATGTCCACCGTAGTTTACTTGATTTTCAGACTGATAATCAAAATAAATTGAAAAATGGCAAAAACTATTTTTTAATTTCGCCTTAAAAATGCTTATTAACTGATTGTTAAACTGTTGTAAAATAACTTAATAATAATTTTTGCTTCAGTTTTAACATTTTCTACATTTCTTTTCAGATTTATTAATCTTACCAATTTCCTTTCAAGTCCAGTTCACAGGACCAGTTTCTACTTAGCGTTACTCTTCTGAGGCCTGAATGCAAACATGTTTGTTAGTTGTAGTGACTTTGTTTTCTAGACCATCATTTGCCTTCATTGGTCCCACTGAAGTTTAATGTAACTTTACAATGCAGTAAAGTTACATTTCCAACAGATCTCAACTTAAATCTGTTTTGGTGCCTGTGAAATGCTTATTACAAGGCTTTGTGTGAAGCAGCTGTAGTAGCAAGATGAGAAAAGGTATAAGAGCTGCTTGCGGACAGCTCAGGTGGGGTTGGAGTGAGCAGTGAGGTGTTATGGGAACATAGACAGGACTACATGGAACACGGAGTCCAAACACTTTGAAATATGGATCCGCCAGGAAGGAAGGCTGGTCTGAGAAACTGGAGCCCAGACTAATAAAGAGAGGGAATCTGGGTCCTATTCAGAGGCTGTATGGGAGCTGGGGGCAGGGGCCAAGACCCATTCAACCTTCCCTGAGACACAGGGACAAGGGTCCATTACCCTCCTCCAGCCCCAGCCTCACCGAACTTGATCCTGGAGAACAATGTATGAAGGGGGGGGAGGGGCGGCGGGAGGGAAAGGAGTAAGGGGAGAGGATAATATCTCTGGGAAATTAGTGAGTTTTCTTCTGTGACAATAACTGACAGGCAAGGTTTCATTACCCAGCTCTGCTCCAAGGACCATGGCTGCAGCGTTTTTTCTACGCATTTCAAAACGGGACAAGGTGAAAATGGAATGAATGCACGCAGTCGCACAGGTGTGTCTTTCAGACAATTACAAAGTCTTACTGCTTTTCTTCCTCGGCACAAAGACGACAGCTCCGGGTCTACAAGTTAATTGAAAAAAAAGAACTGAAAAAGCTGTTTTGAACAGTTGAACTTTCATTTCTGACATACAATACTGACAGCAGATAAGACATGAAAGGAAATTATTAAAGACAGCCATTGTGCGTTTTGGCCTCTGCCAGTTGTTGTACCAATTCAGGCCCAAAGCTGAAGGTCTGCTGCACATCAGACATGAACAGAATTTAAACAGAGTCAAAGAATAATGAAAAATAAATTGAGTTGTCTGACATGGAAAAGTTATAACTTAAGAAGAATTTGGACTTCAAATCCTTGTTTCTTTATGAAAAAGACACACGGTGTTCAAAATAAAACACTTTTCAAAACGTCAGATCAAGTATTATCTGCCCAGGTCCCTGTGCATTCTTTTACTAGGCACTTTGCAATGCTAGTTTTAATGCCCTGCATTTAAGGACACTTTTCTGAATGGCCTCTACCTTTACGGAAACTTCACGGTCAGGGTAATGTCAGATTCTGGTGACTGACATCAAGTGCCACTTCAAAGTGAATTTTTTCTTCTTCTTTTTGTCCCCTTCTCCAACCATCTTCACTAATTTCTAAGCTCAAAAGTTAATGGTGACTGCTACTCGACCTGTACATACAACTAGGGCTGGGCGATATTATACCGTTCACGGTAATACTGATACAATGTTAGGCAACAATAAATAAATTAAATATCGCGATAGAATATGGGTAAAGCGCGCATGTGCAGTGTCTTTGTTTTCATACGCACATGGCCGAAAAAGCATGGTGGCAATGGAGAATAAGAAGGGGAAAAGCGGATTGTTGAGTGAAACGGATGAACCAGAATTGGTTTGTAAAAATGGTGCAACTTCAGTGATGTGGAACTGGTTTGGTGTTTGTCCGTCAGATACCCACCAAAGCACATTTTTTTTGTAGAACATGCAAGCGGGCCGTCGTTATTGCCATATTTGTTGGACTAAGGTGCTTGTAAAATGGCAGTAATCTGGGTCCAAAACTCCATCCACTTCAGGTCCCAAAGTCAAACGAACACTGCGGCATCACTGAGAGTTAAAAACTGTCTAAATTCTTTCATCTTTAATAAAACGATCAGCATTGCCACTTTACCAGGTGTAACAATTAAGTTTAATATCCAGGCATCCATGAAAACAGAATTTATTACATTTAACAGAGTTAGAAGTTAGCAAAAAGTTAGTGGAAGTTAGCTTGCTAATTTCACTGGTTACCTAAGCATGATATACCATGTTCTGTTCTGAGATTACTGAAAAAATTTAAACATACAGCTCTGCTATCACTTCCAACATAAATGAAGACAGAAAACTAAACAGCAGTGATGTTTGTAGGGTTACTGAAGTTAGGCTAGCTGGTATGTAATGATGTGCTACGTGACCGCTAGCGACACAGCTATGTTAGCATAACATAAACAGTGAAGCTGCAGGATGAACGCTAACACTTTTCCACTCAATAAAAGTTAACGCGAGAGTTCCTGATGGTTAGAGACAAATGCAATCGCATGGCAGGATGCTGTAAACGAACCAAACTTCAGTCAGGAGAACAACTGAGATAATTCATCCACAATACGAGGTTATTGTTAATATACTGCAACAACATGGGAATAGAGCAGCTGTGATAGAATACAGCATTAATGAATCAATGGTACAGAAGTGGAGGAAGCAAGAAGTGTGAGTTGTTTCGCTTAATGTGCCTTATAATCCCGTGCACCTTACGGCCCGAAAAATACGTATTTGACTTTTTTATTTGGCACACTGCAGTTTAATGTTGCAAAGCACCTCTTTTTAACTTTATTGGATATTATACATGGTTATGTTCAGGATATGTCAGCCCATTTCTACTGGAAATCTTTTTTGGTTAAACTGTCAGCAAGAAATTTGCATTTGCACTGTTAAATTTTTATATAGCTTTAATGCACATAAAAAACAGCTGCTTGTTTAACCCTCTGGGCTTGTTCAAAATCACTACCCTTTCAGCTTGTTCGTGGCCAAAAGTGGCCACCAAAAGATTAGGTCTGTAATTTTTATTATTTTTATGGGGGGGTTTTTTGCCATTTTTTCTGCATAAAGCTTTTGACTAACTTCAGTTCTTTTCATAAATATAAAATAGTTATTACTTTTTAAATGTTTAACCCTTTAAACACCAGTTTGTCCACTGCACTAGCTGGAAGACAACCTCAAATCTTGCAATTTTATATAATTGCATTGCTACTGAAATTTCTTGTATTATTAATAGTAGAGCCTGGGGCATGTAATTGATTCACATCAACATTGATTATAATGCATTGTTATTTTTGTGCAGGGAGAGCAAAAACATAAAAACTCCCTCTCAGCTTGTTTGTGGCCAAAAATGGCCACCCCTTGTTTACGTTTACAAAATGCTATAAAATTCATATATATTAAGAAAAAATTCAAATTCAGAATTTTAACCCTTTAAATACCAGTTAGATCACATAATCCTAGGAACTCATAAATGGAAAAAAATCATAAAACTCCGATTTTTTTCCCAAATAAAACATGCCATCTGATTTATTTTCTAACCATGGTAGCGGTTAGATGTATAGCAATAATTAACAGTATCAATGAGTTTTATGCATCTTTGTTCTTTTGTACAGTGACAGAAAAACAAGAAAACTCCCTCTCAGCTTGTTTGTGGCCAAAAATGGCCACCCCCTGTTTATGTTTACAAAATACTATAAAAGTAATATATATTAAAACATTTTTCTACTTTCATTGACTTGATTTTTTAAATTAGCACCAGTCCTAGTCATGAAAACCAAAATATAATTCAAATTCAGATATTATACCCTTTGAATATAAGTCAGATTATGTACTATTATAGTAAAAATAATAATAAAGTATAGTAATAGTAATAAAGTTCACATTCTTTAGCATATGAATGATGAAACCTAATATTTCTTTTTATCATCATGGCAGGTCAGTAACAGTAACAATGATTTATTTTTACTTTTTTTTTAGGGGGGAAGATGGGTGGGGGGTGAAGGGTGAATGAATGGCCACAAAGAAAATCACAAATGGTGTGTTAGTGGCCAGAAAGGCAATTTAATGACCATATAACCACTGAAATGACCAATAAAATGATCAAAATTTATATTCCAGTGTGTGCTTCTGTGTGCATCCTCATTAGCAGCAAGATGTACTAACCACAGTAGAGTGGTTTTTGTAGGCACACTTTCTACACCTGGAGCAAGGGGCTGCTGTTCCAATCCAGGAGGTGCGCCTTTTGCACCTTCTTCTCATTTTGTTGGTGGGGTGTGGGTCACACTCTGGTTCAGACTACTGTATCGTGAGATCAATGGCAGAAGTGGCTGAGAATTAAGGAGAAGAGTGTCTTGCAGTTGTTGAGGTCACCAGCATGTGTCCCAGCTCTCCCAGGATCACTCTTCATTTGTAAGTTGTAGAGGACTCCCCCACTTCAGTGAAGTTGTTTCCGGCGGGACAAAGGCATTGTATCCCAAGACATCCAGGAGATTGGAGAAAAGAGCCTTCAGCCATCAGTTAGTTTTCCTCCTACAACTCGAGGTGCCAACACGCTCTAATGTATCCAAGCAATATTTGTGCCTATCGTAGTCCAGGATTGCTTCTTGCAGGATTGCTCCTTTATTCCCCATCACTGACTGGTTCCTTGTGTGTTGCTGTCAAAAGAAGCACATTCCCACGTTGCTTTGGCATGTGGATATCGCCGTGGTAGTTTTGGTGAAGCCAAAGACAGACAACAAAATCTTCCTCTGTTGCAACTGGAGGAGCTGCGGAGGAAGCTCTGGGTTGTTTCCCCTGTGCCAGTTTTCATCCTAGGGGTTCCTCTGCCAAGGTGACCGAAGGAAAGACGTTGTCCTTGGAGCTCCTCCGTCAGTTGGAGTCTGAACCCCTTTCCCTTTTTTACTTCCTGAGAACTTCCAGTGTTGTCATCCAACATGCTATGTATTGCTTTATTCTGGTTTAGGTTCACATCTCCACTTCATCTATAATCCTCCAATCCTCAAACCTTCGCCTCCCGTGCAGGTTTGTAAGGGTGCACAGCAGATCGGTCTCAGAAAATGCTCCTATGTTCTTTTCCATCAGCTGCTCGGCCTCCACCTCCATGCCCCCAACCCCAATCCTACCCAAAGAAGAGGATTCAGGCACTGGCTAGTACTCAACATCAGTGGTGATGCAGTCAGCCTCTTTGGAGATTGTCCCCTCATTTTCTGGAGAGGAAGTTTCTTCATCTTGGGCAGATGTCTTTTCTTCAAGGGCAGAGGACTGCTTGCTGTCCTTGCTCTCTGACCAGATCATATAGGCAGTGCTTGAAGCAGTGATGACCTTCTTGCTATATCGCTAGAATAAATGATCTGGAAGCTGTTAGGCTTACTTACAGCAGTAGCACTGTCTGCACCTGCATAAACTCCAAGACACGTTTACAAACAGTGTTTGTTGTTGTTTGCGCTGCAGCTGCAGGTTTGAACTCTGCAAAATGTCCTGTGATTGGGTTTTGTTTTTGTTTCTAGAGTTAATATTTTGGTTGTGGTATCTTTTTATGAAAAATACAAGAGTAAAAGTGCTTTTAACATGTGCTTCAAAGCTAAATTTGACTGGGAACCTCAAAGCTCAATAGCCTGCATCCACAGAAATTCACTGCAGCCTATGTAATGTTTGATGCGTCATTATTTATTCCAGTCTATCTTGCAAATACATGTTTGTGCTGCAATGTCATGCACAAACACAAACTATTAGATCCTTAAGATCAAACCTATGTCAAAATTGTTTCATTATATTGGTCCATTGGAGTGTGGTAAGCCATCAAAGGCCGCTACTAGAAACTCGGAATATTACATGAAATTGCTTGCTTGGCCAAAAATGGGTAAATGATGTAATTTGGACCCACTAACAAAACGGAAAAGGATAAGTAACATATATAGGTCAGTTCCACACAGCAGTCAGTTAAACTTTAAACATTTCAGATCACCTTTATCAAATATGCTACGGTTAAAAATCCTGTAAATGGAGAAATGCCAAGGGGGTGGACGCTAATTAATTCTTTTTTTTAATCTTCATTTAACATGATGATAATCTAGTTTATGATCAAATTACCCGCTTTGATTATTTTGCTATTTGTTTGTCCCATAGGGTAGAATGAGACTCAGAGACTAATGGGAAAGAAGGAAGCACATTTTCACACAGTCCTGTCAAAAGGCCTGGAGCAAAACCTGCCTTGTCGTGACATGACAGGCCGACCAGTATTTGCTGCAGAAGTTAAAGGCCAAGGGAGGAGGACGAGGGATGGTGTTAAAGGCAACAGGAAGGGGCACGAGGTCAAGCCGGTGCAGATACATGGCACTCTGTCTGCAGCTATTGTCTCGACCTTACAACGAGTGGATGTTACCAAGGGCACAGAAACATAGCGGCAACAATAGGCACCGGAAAGCACACAAACTGGCATTGTTACTCTCATGGGTTTGTATACAGAGAGCCAGAACAGAGACAAAATAAAACACAAGGCTGAAAAGGGCAGCCAGTGCAACGGAGCGTAGGAGTTATGCAGATGCACCCATAAAATATAAACCGCAAAATAGTAAGTTGGTGTAAATACAGACTTTTTAGGGGACAAATCCTATTTATTAGATAACTAGATATCAGGGAGCAGGTAAACTTCCTTGGAAAACATTTTGATATTTGATTAATAAGTAACCTATCAAGCAAAACTGGGAAGATTTTCTGCTTTAAACTTAAAAATTACTGATTACAACTCTATAGGCAGCCCACTGACCTCAGAGCAACTAAGGCTACGTCCACACTAATGCATTTTTGTTTCAAAAAGGCATTGTTTTCTCTCCGTTTTGGCCTCCCGTCTACACTGAGATGGCGTTTTCGCTCAAGGAAAAAGCAGCGTTTTGTAAACGCATACATTTGAAAACGATGCTTTTGCGTCGCAGTGTGGACAGTGAAAACTGAGACTTTTTGAAAATGATGACACATTTTAGTCATGTGATGCAGTCAAGTGACCAATTAAACTAAGATAGCCGAGGGTATTATACAGCAGTTGTTTTGTTTGCTCTCAATTTTGACAGCCCTATTAAAGATTAATATCAGTTTGTACATGCTCCAGATAGCTTTTCATCAAATTCTTTAATTCTCACTCGCTTTTGCAACTTTGTACTTTTGTGTTACTCACAGCAACAACTCCACTTCATTGTTAGTCCATTTAAAAAACTCGGTGCTTTTCCTCGACCCATTGCTGCGACGTTTCAAAGAGCTGGAAAGTGAATAAACAGCAGACAGAAATGAGGCAGGTCAAATCGTCGTGCATTTTACACATGCGCAGTACTGGAACGTAAGCGTTTCCGGCTGTTTCAATGTGGACGCACAACTCTGTGAAAACAACTGAAAACGATAGCGTGAATGTGGAGCGTTTTCACATGAAAACGCCGTTTTCACATGAAAACGCCGTTTTCACATGAAAACGCCGTTTTCAAATCTATTGTGTGGACGTAGCCTAAATTCTGCCACTAATTTAGCAAATACTCCACCTTAATTTAACTTCTCCTTCCATTATTACTTGTTTGCCTGACCCTGATAACTAAACAGAGGTCACACTTTTCTCACCTTTTTATTTACGACATTACATCCTTGTTGACACCTGTGTGTTCCTACCACCACCATTGGGGGTCTAAATTCAGCAAGTGGAGATAAGCAGAGTCCTGTCCTTGCTACTGAAGCTGTGCAGAGGTCAGCAGGAAGGAAGGGAAGTGAATGCGGGACAACGTGAATGCTATCACAGCCGAGCAGAGACCAGTCGGTAGGCTGCCCTTCTGTTTACAGAGCTGTCGTTACTGCTGTGATTGATGGCTCACTACAGACAATCCACATCGCCCTCATGGGCCACACGGTGGGAGACCAAATGGGAAAAGCCAAAGTGTGTGAAAGAGTGAAATAACAAATTTGATGAATTTTATTCTTTCATTTTTTTGTATGTTAAAATTAGCTAACGATATTACATTTGCGTGTCTAGTGAGGTCAGCTTTAATTATCTATATATCACTTTAAGAATAATTTCCAATTGAATCCTAAACTTTTAAAAATAAAAAAAAATAAAAATACATAAAAATGTTTACACAGTAATCCAAAAAATTAGATGGCTAAAATTATATGGACAGTGGAATATTAATTTCATCTAATAAGAATTAGAGGAAGTGGGAAGTCACCATAAAAAGCTCATGGGCTAACTATAGATTAAAGCCAGTTCCTTAGGTCAAGGCCATAGGAATAAGAGAATTAACCTAGCATGTTTCTGATGGTGGGAGATCAGGGGGAAGTTCATCCCAAATGTGTTTGATGTGGTTCAGGTCAGTATCTGTGCAAGCCAGTAAACTGTTTTATTTTTATGGCATTTTTTATTTATGGGCCTAGCTTTGTGTTCAAACACAAAAGAGGCTTTAAAAAACAGCCTCAACAAAAATGGAAGCACTATTGTCTAAAATATCGTTGTTCATGTAAGCGGAAATTTTCCCTCAACTGGAACTACACACACAAAAAAGCACTTTCAGAGTCGCCCACTATGGCGCCCCCTTGTGCATAAATAAGTTACTGAAAGTCGTTTCTTTAGCACTAAGAAACACAAACAAATTAAAACCAACTCCATATCAAAAAGCGAGTAGATTTTTGTCCAGACACCAGAACTTCGCTTAATTATCTTTAGTGAGAAGACTGAGGTGTAATCTTCACACACTAATGTGAACTTTCATACAAAGGACCGAACCTGATGGTGGTGTACTTTTAGAGACTAGCTACTGTGAAAAAGTAACATACTGGCTGAGCCTTTGCTTCATCCTTTCACATTTCGCTCCATCTTAAATGATTCATGTTTTCTTTCCTTTACAACTTGCAAGAAAACTCAGTGGAGCTTGCACCTTTTTTCACTCTATCAAAAACCTTGCAGCACTTAGCATCTGCAGGGTCGTGTCCAGACTTGTTGTCATTGATGGTATTTATTATTTATTTCAGCTTTTTATGGCTGTTGAATTCAGCTGCGCTGCCACTTAGATTTGTGACCTTTCACACCAAGCTCTGCAGACAATAATGGCAAGGACAGTAAGGTACACTCTGAGCTGAAGTCTATGCTCAGGTGGGAAAAAAATAAGACACTGTGGTAAAAAGTGCAGCTAATGCAGGTCTGCCACTCCTCGGGCCTCGGCAGCTAGGGACACAGGGTTTCCTCTGCTTTTCAAATATTTATCCCCTCATAGCGCGAGGCACAGCATGGGACAGAAAACAAGATGGAGTCCTGCTGGGCCCAGGAACTGCCACTGTACACACACATATACACCAGGACAAACACGGCAGCGAAAAAACAAACAGATGGGCAGATCTGGACACATACATGCACCCAGTTTTTAACCAGGATTACAGTGCTGATAATGATGGCAGCTGCTATGAAGCAGCAGCCAGTTCTGTCGTATGAACAGGTAGCCCGAGGTCGCGTTCAGGGGGTGACCAGAGGACCGTCTGCTGACAGATTGCCTTTATTCCCTTGCCGGTTGTTGAGCCATCTCGGGCTTCCATCCAGGCAATTCTGATTGCATTTTATAGCCTTGAGCAGCCTCCTCATGTTATGTATCCCTCATCATGTATTAGACATCTGGGTAGCTCTGGGCTCTTCTAGTCACTTCTATGCTCCCTGCTGTGCTGGATCGTTTGATTAAGCCTGCATCGCCTGTAATCAGACTCAGAACTTCTTCCAACCTCTACCCCATATCTCCAGACCTGCTTCCCAACTTCCTGACCCCAACAAAAGGAATAATAAATGAAACCACTGCAGCAGGTCCCTTCTAGTCTGAGAGGTTAGAGGTTTGATATCTAAGAAAACTGCCACTGTGACTTTTTATCCCCAACATGTTTTGTATCTAGTGTATCAGATAGAAATTCTTTAAATCTAATATTTCTGTTCAAATGTTAATCTTATTTACAGGTTACAAAAAAAGGAAGATATTGATCTGGTTATTTTGACAGTGTGAACATGTAATGGAAAGCCTTTTGCTCTTTACACTGTCCTCCTTAAGAATGCATAAAACGTTTCTGATTTTTTTATGTCTTTTATTATACGTAAATTTCACATTATTGATATTGGTTGTTTTTTTTATAGCAAGCAAGAAGTAATGAATTAACACTTCTTGAGCTATTTCTCCTTTTTACTGCAAAACATCTGTCAAGTTTTTTAAAAGTTTTTGTTATTTTAACACTGCCCCCCCCCCGTCAAAATAAAGAAAAAGATTTTGATTGATCTTTAAAACTGAACTTTGGCAGACTGCTTGCTGGGGGAATCACTTATCTTTTAACACACTGTGAGACAAATTGTGTTATTCATTTGCATTTTCTAACCTGTTAAACTGTGAGCCACATGGAACCCATTTATTACCGCATCCTCACCTGCCCCATCGCTAAGCTATTTATTATCAAGGTGACTAACCTGCATAGCCATTAGCTGCAGTGCTATTCATATCCTGTTAGTTAGTGAAGGTATGCTGTTAATGGGCGACGTGCCATTAATTCTGCAGGTACAAAGAGACGTGACCCCATTTCAGAAAGCCGTGGTGAGCTGGGTGCGGTGCCATCACATGACCGCCGTGTGGTTAACGGGCCTCACAGGGGAAACAGACTAACAGTGTGTTTACACAGTGGCATCTCTGAGCTGGTATTAATAATAGAGCCACTTAGCATTCAGAGGCACTGGTCTCAGCCACGCTGTTTGTTTCACAGGTCATTAAATTTATGCCGCAGCCCTAATGTTCATTACAGCAGCAAGCTGGCCAGGGGTCTGTAACACTCGCTCACTGTCTTTAATCCCCCGCTGTATCCCCAACACTGGCTCTCTTTTCATCCCTCACCCCTCGCTGCATTTGCTTGACAACAATCTCTCCCTGGTTTAATTAAAAAGACACTGCCAATGCTTCCAGGTTTCCTGTCTTTCTTTCTTATTCTGACCGTATCTTTAAACCTCTGACTGCAGGGCTAAAAGAACAATTTTAAACAACAAATATTTTAGTGTAGAATAAAGGTTTATGTTTTAGAAAAACTGCACCCTACAGTGAAGCAATTCTTCTACCTGTGCTGCTGTGAACTGTGCCAGTTTCACCTTGGTAGCCAAAACTGACAAGAAGAAGGTGAGCCCCGCTCACGCTTAACTGCTGCTAATTCCACTTCCACTGTGAACAAGCCAAAGTCACTGTGTAGCAAGCTAGCTGAGACTGGAGGTCAAAATGAAAGACAAAATCCAACACACATTGTGAAAAGTCATTAGGGACTAACAGACATGATGGAACTGGGAAAAGATGGGAATTTTTAGTAACTAACACAAAAACATGAAGAAATTACTTTTTTCCCCCTCCTTCAGCCAAATAATTTATTCTTATGTTTTTGCTCATTACTCTCGTATTCCTACTGTCAGAATATAACAATTAACATATCACATCTCCCACATCGTTTGTTAACATACGTGTTTAGTCCTTTCACAAAGCCACCACTGAGAGTGTTCTAACCTATTGCATATGCCTCTGGTACACTAGCTGCACAGTGGCTCAGAGGAAAGCACTCCAAGGGATCACTAACACCGCCCAAAAGATCACCTGCTGCCCTCTCCCCACACTGGAAGATCTACACAACACCCGCTGTCTTAAAAAGGCCCAAAACATCATAAAAGATACCTCACATCCTGGCCACTCCCTGTTTGAACTCTTGCCCTCAGGCAGACAGTACAGAGCAATTAGCGTAACGACTAACAGACTCAAACACAGCTTTTATCCTTAGCTTGGGCGACCGTGGCTCAGGGGGTTGGGAAGCGTATCTGTAACCGGAAGGTCGCCGGTTCGATCCCCGGGCTCTCTGTCCTGGTTGTTGTGTCCTTGGGCAAGACACTTTACCCTACCGCCTACTGGTGTTGGCCAGAGGGGCCGATGGCGCGATATGGCAGCCTCGCTTCTGTCAGTCTGCCCCAGGGCAGCTGTGGCTACAACCGTAGCTGCCTCCACCAGTGTGTGAATGTGAGAGTGAATGAATAGTGGCATTGTAAAGCGCTTTGGGTGCCTTGAAAAGCGCTATATAAATCCAATCCATTATTATTATTATTATTATCCAACTGCAATAACACGTCTGAATACTGCTACAAAAAAAATGCCAATCACGCCACTCTTGTATTAATCTATGCGCTAACTGAAGCATGTATGTGGGGATGTATGTGAATGTTTGTTGATACCGCTTATTAACACTTTAAGTATTCTATTTATTTTATTATTGAATTTTATTGTTTTATTTATATTTTGATATCATTAGGGATGATGCAATGATCGGGGACCATTTCTAATTTCATTGTACCTGTGACAATGACAATGAAGATTCTCGGCAAGATTCCGATTCTAGTTTATAGCTAGTATCACCATTTTTGGAGCCTTTTATATCCTTTTCCCTAACAACACTTGCACTGCAAACAATGTTCTGACAATGGATATAACTACTTGTTTAATATTACGTGCTGATATTGCAGATGGTGCATAAGGCATGGCGGGGAAAGTATTGAGACATTCCGACTTGGCCATCCCTCTCAGTGAACCTGTGTGCAAGCCAGACTTTGTCGTGGCAGATGCAAGTACTGCAAAAGCTGGTTAAACACACAAGCTCTCAACAGCTTTTCATGTATTTTAGAGTGACCTGGGCACTTTAACTCATACCTGAGTTGCAAAAAGATTACAGGCTAGATATGACAAATGTCTTGGGTTTTTTTAGTTTGTTATTTCAGTAAGCTTCTCTTCTGTGTCTTGTATCTCTATATTCTACTTGCACTGGGGTACAGTCCTCTTCTCTTTTAAGGTGCTTCTAGAGCAAACAAACAAACAAAAACAAATCATCTAATAGATTGACTAGGTGGGTGCACATTTAACATGCGTGCACACTCTGTAAATCAACACTGCATGATTGCATGCTGGAGCCACAAACAACCATCTTGTCTCATAGGCTCCAAATTGCCAACCAACCCATTCATTATTCCTTAATGTGGCTGATTCTCACTATTCTCTCTAGGAGAAGACAAGAAAACAAAACAAAAACCCAAAACACTGCCACACTTTCCTGCAGGAGAAAACAAACACAGCAAACAGCCTATTTAATTGAAATAATCCTCTTGGAAATTCAGTGCACCATACAGCTGCTGCAGGAAAAGGGAAAAGTTTGTGGGTCAGACACCAGTAACAGCGACAGTCGCTTAACAGCTGAGGCAGATACAGATCACAAACCTAAGAATGACGCAGATGCACAATAAAGTACAATTTTCCATGAAACACAAAACAAAAACACACAGGAAGGGTGGAGAAGTACATTTTAAGGGGTTTGCTTATGTGTCATCCATTTTGAATGAGTGTTTGAACATTTGCTGTCACAAAACAAAAGAATTACCTAATAATGAAGGCAAACAGCTTTGTAGTAAGCCTGAGTGCATTTACTGCTGGTACTTGTGCCAGGGGCCTGCATGGCCCTGAGAACAACCAAGGACTTTTTGTTACGAGCACAAACCAATTCCTGATGCAAACAGGACCGGCGATCTGCAGCTGCATGCTGGACCTAAGCTGAAATGCAGCAAGACAATAAAAACACGGTCTACTCATCTCTACTCCATCATCATTAAGTAAAGAGTGGAGAAGGCGAACAGTCGTTATGTTACAGCTCACAAACCAGCAATCATGTACGAACATTAAATCAGAACTGACACTCTTTGGCTTCAGGTTAGAGGAACTCAGTGCTAAAAGCAAGAGCCAAGTCCTTGTGACCCCAGCCAAGTGGAGCATACAGAAGACAATTCAACACGTTAGCTTGCTGGACAAAACAGGTCATAATAGGGCTTTCTGCTAGCACCATAAGAATACTATACTGTCTGTTCTCAACCGCCACAGTTTTTCCATCATCCCTTTTCCCTTCTGCATTTTCTTTCCATCTCAGTTCAATTCAGTTTAGTTTTATTTATATAGTGCCAACTCACAATAACAGCTGCCTTATGGTGCTTTATATTGTGAGGTAAAGCTTTTATAATAATACAGACAAAACCACAACCATCAGATGACCTCCTTTGAGCAGCCACTGCTAGATATTCAAGCGTGCATGCAGAACTGGGTCTCCAATTCACTGAGCATGGCTTCCAGAGCTGTAAACGGGCTACATTTCGTACAAGTATTGTAATTACTATAGAAGGCCGAGGAGGAGCTGAACATCTGACACACTGAGTGGGAAACTGCGTAAGGGACAGGTGAAGAAGCCATGCTGCTAAACAAGCGAAACCCTAAAGACAAAATGAGTAAGTAAAATGAATATATTTAGCAGAGTGTGCTTTGCATAAAGCATGTGAAGAAAGCACTGTTCACTGTAAAGGCTAAAAATGTGGAAAGACAATAACAGGAATATAACAAGATAATTTTTTTCTATGATGTAGTGGTTATATTGTTCTACATAATACTGGTTTCAAGAATGAGAACCAGATACATTTTGATTAAATATTGATAAAATGTAATTGCTGCCCAGTTGTTCTCTTGGGCCTTTGATAGCAGATGACCTCACGTGCTCTGTGTGTATTTTTTACTCATTACATGCATCTGTTGTCCCTTCTGCCCGATCAGGCCTGAATCTGAGGGTTAGCAGTCTAGGATCAGAGGCTCTGCAGAGCATTGCGTGGTGTGCCTTTCTAATTAAACCTGACGCTCCAACTGGAGCCTGCCAATCCCAGGGTCAAAGGTCACCACCCAACCCCTGATACAAGCAGGTACTCAGCCACTGTGAAACAGGCTGAAAGGCAACCCCCGCCAACAGTCTCCCTTCCCCCATTTATTTAGCTCGACACTTTCCCTGGTCCTTGCTTCTCCTTTGCTTTTCCTTCAATTTCCTCTACTGCTTCTCAGAGTTTTGTCTTAAAAAAAGGGTGGGGGGTGGGGGGGAAGCCTGCCTTCATGCATTTATCTCGTCCTGACATAGGAGAAAGAGTAGAAAGGAGAAAAGGAAAAGAGCAAGGGGAGGAAGCGGAAGAGCTTTTAAACAATGACTGAACATCTATAGGAAACTCGCACTTCAGAGGCCTTTTAGGTATGAACGTGTGGGAACCATCTCTCTGAAGGCCATCAGCAGAGGGCTAAACATGTCTGAAGAAAAATAAATATACTGTAGGTGAAGCAGTTAACTGCTGCACGCTCCTCTCATGTGAATGATCCAGTGTGTTCATCAGAACAAAGGAACAATGTTGACCTCTACATATCTGTTCTGTAAGAGAGAAGTGGAACAGGACCTTCTTGAAATACAGTGAAAAATTCTTTGGGGATGCTGAGCTAAGGAGAACAACTGCACCAAAGAAGTCCATTTAATCACAATCACAATCACACACACATATATATATATATATATATATATACACACACACAAAAAAGAGTGAGGGAGGGAGGACAGAAAACAGTAACTGCTTCAAATGCAGCGTGAAAGTTCCTTGATGAATTCGGTCCAACAAAAACTAACCTGAGCTGTAAACACAAGTCGCACGGACTCAGAGATCTCTTGTTTACTGGTCAGAGTTGTAGCAACAGGCCGACCCTGGAGGTCAGACACGACAGGCTGCAGAGGAGTAATCACTGCTACTTCTTTTTGCCTTTTAGCTTTCCAAACCAAGATCAGCTGCTGGTTGTTAACATCCAGCTTAACACTTTACTACCCAGAAACTATTGTGTTGTTTTCTTTGTTTTCTTTTTTTAAATGTAGTTTCCTTTTACGTGAATTTACATGTTCAATCCTATTCTAGTCTCGTCTAGTTTTGTGGTTTATCTGATATGGAGACACATGCAAACACACTGACAACCTGAATGCAAAATTACAATGTATTGCATCAGATGTTACAGTTACCACCCATCGCTGGGTGGATGGGACATGGGACATATTTATCAGCATGAATCCAGATAATATATCAGATTATTACACATTTTTTATTAAATTTATAGCAAATAAATATTTGTGGAACAGAAGAAATAAGTGAACACGATCCAGTCTTCCATTTTCTCAATCATTTATCCCACTTAAGGTCACAGATGTCATGTGGTGGAATATTGGGCACATCTTGAGTAGGTTACTATTCTTTCACAATGAGAGACACAGAAAGCCAGAAAAACACGTTCTCAAAAATGGATATATTTATATAGGATGCAAACTTTTCTTTTGGTAGGTTATATTTTTATTAAAGATCAGAAAGACAGACAAAATGAAAATGAGTCCAAGAAACACATCAATCTCTGTCAACGCAACCAAATTTAGCTTAAGATGAGATGCATCTCCTCTTCACCTCCTGTTAAGTGTCTCACAGCCACAGATGGATGGCATTTCTCACCCTTGTGCAAAAAATCAAGGGCTTCCACATAAAAGATGGAAACCATATTAGGTGAAAAGAGCCAGGTGACTCATAGCAGGCAGTGCTGCGGATTGATGTCATTTTTTTAAGTAGAGACTGTGTTCTATATTTCTGGTACATTTTAGATGCATTATTTTCCTTAAGTTTGGCTTCACAAATTTAAGAAGAGGAGGAAGTTTCTATCCCAGGGATGAGGTCACTGCCATCTCGGATAGTGTGGACCGAGCTATCACACTTTCTGAAAAAACACACACACCAGCAAACCGTCAGGAACAATTACCTTCCAGCCACAGGCTCTGCGCATTCTGCAACCAGAGCCTGTCCACACTACCAACAGCAACCTGACCTCAGCAGCACCAACAGTCTGCTACACCATGAGAGACGAAACACAGCTTTGGCTCAGCAAAATATAAAATTATTAGTTTCATACACAGAACACTTTTTTTTTGCCCGCATTACAGCTAACTCATGACTGTACCGCTAACATAAACAGAGCAAATGTTTGAAATTATTCATCATCCTTGGAGAAAAGGAGGGAAAATGTGACACTAAATATCAAAATCAAGGGCAACTTTGGTTTATTATGCATTAACTTTATATTTTTTCATTTCTAACAGAACTGATTCTCTGATGAAAACAGAAATCCTACAACCAGAGACACACAGAACAGCTTCAATCCAAAACAACAAAAACAATCAGTCAATACAGACCAAAACCTGATGTCCGGAGAGGCTTCTAAATCGATACCAAACTAAATGACTAATGTGTCTTTTATTGGATCCACCACAAGTGTCAAGAAAACGTCACCACAATTCCCACAGCGTCTGGATACGAAATGGGCTGGATCAAAGCAGATGGAGACAGCAGGGGTTCTTGTTGTCCCCGTTGGGAGATTCTGATATGACACTAGATAAATGTCTAAGTGTTTCTTCTTGAAAAACTGTAAACCTCTACACCGAATCTGGCAGCCGTGCCAGCGTTTTCATGGAGCAGATTTAAGTTATGCCATGTTAAAGTAAAACAGCTGTCACCTGGAATGAAATTCATTGTGATTTCACTGCAAACAAAAACTTGATCTTATTTCTGCAAACTTGAAAGTTAACAAGCTGACAAGATTGAAAGCCAGAGTAAATGGATTATCTTTTCTTTTTCCAAGTGAATCTTGCACTTTAGCCCAGAGATCCAGAGCAGGATTTTGGCTGTGTCAGCCTTTATCCAGGCCTGCGAGTGTATGATGGAGCGGCCGGCCGCTGCGTGGAAGACCTCTGCCTGGCCAGCCGGTGACTGATACGCATGAGGCCATGGAGGAGAGCTTTATTAAATGACTGCAAAGACCCATCACTCTCCTTCTGACATATTGGGGGCTCACCTTGGGCTGGGGATGGGAGGTGCAACCAGAAGCAGTCAGGGAGATGTAAAACACTTAGTCGGCCTGTATTAACACACCGCTGTGAGGATGTGCACTACAGTTGTACTTTTTTCCCCTAGTACACTACACATTTTAATTTTGATGTTCTTGTTGCATAATGCCCATTTGACAAATATACGTGCCTGCATGTGTATGTATATTGTGAGTGATTTAGAAGGAAACACTGGAAGCCATTATAATGTGGAGAGTGACCCTCTCGCTCACTCTTCTGACACACACACTGGAAACACTTTACACAGCTGCTAACCTGGATGCCCTCACCCTGCCTCCAACACCAGCTGCAGGAGGCTCCACACAGTCTGCATCTCTGTAACTCTGCAGCTGTAGTAGCACCCATGGGTGCGCACATACAGCAGGCGCATCCACCACAATAGAGCTCAGCTAACAGATGCTTGATGATTTCTGTTTTATGCGCCATTAAGCTAAGGTGGCACCATTTGAACATCAATAAATCATTAGCTCATTAATGAGCTGAAATATTGCAGTAATTAACGGGACACTTGGAAGTCTGTAGTTTGGGTAAAAATGTATGATTTTTTAGATCCTTAGATATAAAAGTTGACGGTATAGTTCAGTTTCAGATGGTCACCTAATTTTTAACTCTATGTAAACTTTTTGCACTACACTAAATGTAAACTTCAGAAGGAATTTAGTACTAACAGAATGTACAGGCTTTAATATTATAATAAAAAAAAAGAATAAATGAATCGCTCCACTTCAGTAAAAGGGAAACTAAGAGCATGACTATAAGAATCAGAGTCTTGAGACTGAAGTCAAATCTGATGAATTGCTTTAGATGCTAAAAAGACAAAGAGGGCTTTTGCAACAGGGATTGAATGGGTTAAACTCTTTAAAATTAAAGATAAAATGTCTTTAAACCCTGGTAAGTATTAGACTGTTACCGTGAGTTTATGTTCATAGGTTGCTGGTTCCGAAAGTCTTATTCTATATTCACATTACTTGTTTTAACCCATCGTGAGAGGGGTTAGCTACTGAGATTAGTAGCCAAGTTTTTTTTTTTCATGGAAATCTGAGAAGAGAATGATTTGCATTTTAATTTATAAGGTAGTTTATCAAACAGCTGTACATTAATGTTCTAAGACATATTGCTTCCATCCATTTGTTTTCTATGACATTACAAGAATTTCTGGATAAAAAAATTACCAAAGCCATTGGCATGCATTTACACAGAGATGAAAAGTGTTTAAATTTTCTAAGTGCAAGTGCTGTTACCACTGCGTGATTTGAGCATAATGTGACGCGTCAGGTTCAGAAAGTTTCACTGAGTGAGGTCTCTGCAGAGTGAAAGAAAGAGGGCAGAACGGCTGTGAAGCCCTTGACTTTTTGGTGACGGACATTTATCAGGGCCCATTGCCTCATTGGAGATGTGTTCTCACTCTGACAGGTAAAATAGTGTGTCACCACATGTGTGTGCGTGCGTGTTTTTGTGTGTATGTGGTGGGCAGACGGCCAACAAAAACTAACAGAGGCTGGCGCCAACAGAGAGGTGACTTAGGGGTGATTAAGCTAAAAGCAGCCAACACAAATGCCAGATCTTGTTGACGTGGACAAATGAAAATAGCGCAAGTTAAAACTGCCTCCACTCACCTTACTAAAGTTTGGAAATAACTGCGTAACTGTGAGGAAATTGTTGTAAATAGAGAAAAGAGAAACATGACTCTAGTTTTTTAAGTGCCAATTAGTGTATGCTGTTAATAGAAATGATGAAATCCTTAACATTGCATATTTGGCCCATAACGACCTCCCCCACCGATAAGGATGGATTTGGGCCTAAGAAGGAAAAGCTAGTTCGACAAAAAGAAGACATAAAAGTTAAATGGAGAATTCAGCGTCACACTGCGAGGGAACTGTGGTATATGTAGGACTTTAGGATCAAAGTCCAAAGTAAAGTTGATACTGCTGACACATTTCTGTTGATGTGCTGTAGTTATTTAGTTGATATAAATAAATCCACTGTGCAGTTTTGCTATACTGTAACCTGGCAGGGCTGTAACCTATCCTAGCTACCAAGCACATCCTGCACAGGCCGCTAATCTATCTCAGGGCTAACACAGACAAGACAGACAACCCATGTGCACACACATTCACAACTACAGCCAATTTAGAATCACCGTATTAAGCTAACATGCATTTTTATTTTCAGATTTTCAGCCTTCTTTTTGGTTTAAGGACCAATTAAAGATTGTAATAACCTGCCTCTTGCCCTACGACAGGCTCCAGCCCCTCTGTGGCCTTGCATTAGATAAGCAGATGAGGACGGATCAAGGTGTGCATAAAAAGAGGTGGATAGAAACCAAACTGTTGTTAGAAAGGCTCTCTCTTAAAACAAAGTCAAGTAACACAGTACTGTTTAACATGTAATCTGTAGCATAACGATTTGCAGTAAAAAGTAAAAAGCTTTGGATCAAATGCAGACAAAAGTATGTGGTCAGGGTGTTTGTATAGAGTATCTATCTGGGGAGATGGGGAGAGGAGGCAAAAAGGACTTTAGAGGAACACGCGCGCGCACACACACACGGCTGACCTTTACAGTGAAAAATGAATACATGAATACAGCTAAAATCTGCAAATGACAAATCTGCATTTGGCCCTCCAGGTTTCCCTGAGGTGTGCATCAGAGAGTCAAATGAGGGCAGTCGGATTTAATCTGCCACCTCTGGGAGGCACACACTTGGCACACACTGATTTGCTACTGAACATACCAAGCAAACCTTGATTGCGATTTCGCTGGTTAACAGAATAAGTACTGAGAAGACCGACAATGGGAGAATGAAGAAAAGGGAAAATGAAATAGAACAGAGGAGAAATGAAAAAAGGAACAAGATTAAGAGAAAAAGAAAAAAAACGGGGGGGGGGGGGCAGATTTGAAAAGTAGGAGAAACCTAGTCACTCTAAAGTGGATGGCAGAAGGAGGAGGGCTGGGAGGATAAAGGAGAGAGAACACAAGGATAACTAACAGTTTAACCTTCAGCCAAAGAGTTAAGTTGTGGTCAAGTCCAGAATCACAAAACAGGCCTGTCTCTACAGCGAGCAGAGCTTATCAGAGTCTGAATGCACGACCCACCCCTCTACCAATGTGTGCGCTGATCACGCGGTGCATGAAGACGATCCATTTCTAATTTAAAACAAAAACTACCGCTACAACATTATGTTTAAACAGCTTGTTTAGCCTGACAGACACTGACAGAACCCAAAACAATAAAGCAAACAGTAAAAAAAAAACAAAAAAACAAGTCACTCGGAATATTTTAGAGTGAGCAAGGAAATTTTATAGCAGCTGAAAAGCTCCATTTGATGACAGTGTTGACCTCTGAAGGAACAGGGCGTCCGACAAGAAGGCTTAGTTTGTAAGTAGCTACAATGTCGCCAAGATTTCAGAGCCACATATTTTAATGGCGCTAAATTATTCAATTATATCTCACACAGAGAAAAGACCCTGTTCATACTTTAAAAGCTGTCCAAATATAACGCCTGATCTGTAGTTGGTAAAAGGCAGAATCAAAGTCTTTGCTCTTCAGTGTCTCAGCGCAGATCTTAGCATTTCAAGTTTTTAAACCTAAAGCAAAATCCGCAAGACTGCAGGAACGGGACTTTACTTTTATATCGTTTAGAGAGGCCAGAAAAATGGAAATGATGTTGGTATTTAAAAAGTAGATTAATATAAAGCAAATTCTGAAACTCAACAACTTTCTGTTTAGTTAAAATATTTTTTTTCCCGGAGCATAAACACCTCATCTGAAGAAAATCCCAAACTGTCCAGCTCCACGAGACCTTCAGCTGCTCTTAAAGAGTTTTGATTGACAAGGTGCAGAAGCCCGCTCATCCTTCCACAGTGTGCACATACGAGGAGGGGAGGCTTAGCTATTCGGTCTGTTAAGCATCTGTCATTAAACAGTGCGAGTTGTGTGTCTTTCACAGTACACTGCTTTCACTCCAATCACCTCTCTTTTCCAAACAGGAGTGAACCGGGCCCGAGCACGGCTTTACTCAAAATGTTCCAAACGCAGCACCGGCAGCCACGAGGCATTAGAGTGTTTACCAAGTCAAATAAAATTAGCTTCTGATAACGACAGGAAAGAGGTGGAACATGTTTGTTTTAGAACACACTGTAACGGACACGTGGACATCCGCTGACAACATTTTGTCCTTCGTAACACAGAAGTTGCATTCATAGAGCGGATATCAAATGCAAATGGTTGACAAAAAATAACAGAAAGGACGTTGACGAGTAAAGAATCACCAAAGCTAATCTTTTAATCAAACAATTCAAACTGTTCCTGGTTTCAGCTTCTCCACTGCGAGGAGCTGCTGCTTTGATTTCCAGCTGAACTGAAAAATCAGCAAGTAGATGTCACCCAAGAAAGTGCAGGTGTGATCATTTCAAAGGCCAATTTACAAAATAATAATCAGGAGCTCAAACGACAAAGAAAGAGCACTTTCACAAGAAATGTTTTGTGTAACCTCTTGCTAATCGCTTCCATACATCACCCCCTTTTTCTTTGCCATTGAAAGCTCAAGGATCTTTTCTTATAGAAGACATTTGTACAACATTTATTCACCATCTTCCTTTTCATGTTTCAGGAGCTGCATTTCGTTGTTCTCAAGGAGGTTACTGTAATTCAAACCCTTAATTCAGCCACAAGTGGAAATAGTTCAACCCACAGGACAGCAAAAAAACCCAAAGAATTTATTTTGTAGATTTTTCAGGTCAACTTTTTTTTCTCTCTCGCATAAAAGACATGTGCAGCAAATACTAGTTTTGTTTAGGGGAGGAGAATGGCAGGAAGGAGTTCTTAGATTAAGGATCAATTCAACTTTATGAAGGCCAGCCAGTTTCTTTTGACTTTACTGAAATGGTGTCAAGAAGGGAAGAGAAACTTAATTTTATAACTAAATACTGATAAAATGAAATAAAAGGATTGAATGAATTATAATTCATAGCTCAATCTTTAAATCTTTCATTTTAAAATAAGTCCGGTAAAGAAACCGAAGTGAGGAAGAAAAGCTAAGAAAGGTTTGTGGCTAGAAAAAGGCCGACACAAAGAGGCAGTGTCTAAGGGCAGAATTTAAAGACCTCTGCTTTACATGCTGACTTGTAAATACTATGAAGTACATAAAACCTGTACAGTGGTTCTAAAAATCACAGAGCTTGCAGAAGGCCAAGATGTTATAGCCTCTCAGTAAAGCACAGACTTATGTTACAAATTTACCTCCCAAACTCCTACAGCTAGTTAACCAACACACATCAACTATAACTATTAATAATGATTTTCACCTGTAGGGGTTAGGAGGATGAGTACGTGAGATGGTAAAAGTAAAAAACAAAAAACAAAAACTTGATGTCAGAGTCAATCAGAGGCAGAGTGAGGGGGGTGATCTCAGAATATCAGTGGGAAAAATAACAGTTCACAGAGAGTTCACTTCTCTTTGGAGCTGCATGATAGCGAGGAGTTTGCATCTCTGCTCATCTCTCAATACATTTTTTCCCCCTCACTAATAAAACGAGCAGCACAGGAGACGCATCAAAAATCTGGGGCATTTTTTCCTTCATAGCTGCTTTTCAGATACTCTAGCGGAATTAATTGACCGATCCAAGTTGCCAGCAAAAATTTACCCCATAATTAAGCAACCACAAAGCTATGTCAGTGGTGAAGCTCGACCTTTTTCAAATCCACCTTTATCCCTGAAGAGCTGAGTTCAGAACAAACTTTACTTCTCAGTTTAAGGAGATTAGAAACTTGAATCCATTTGTGTGGGAATATTACTTAATTAAAAAACAGATAGCTGCTCTTCAGTCATTGATCCAAATATTTTCACTGCAAATGGAAACCTAATGACCTGCTGCAGACAAATAGAAAACGGATTATGCTGTTGTAGAATCTCATTTTCATGAATAAGACCTGCACAGTTACCAACTGTGCAGGGGCGGCTCTAGCAAAGTTTAGCCAGGGGGGCATTAACAGGAAAAGGGGGCACAAAGACATACTTTTCTTTCTTATTCTCATTTAAAATGTCTAGCTTTTAATAAATAATTATCTGAATCTTACACTGAAAGAATTAATCTGATGTAAAATGTATAGAAGTCCATTACTGTATATAGTAACTATTAAGTAGGGATGGGTATCAAAACCCAGTTCTTGTTGAGAACCGGTTCCCACTGTTTCAATTCCTTGGAATTGTTTGCCATTTTTGCAAACGATTCCCTTATCGATTCCAGTCGCCCCGAATGACGTCACCATGTTGCGGAGCGTCATTTACCTGGCAGGAAACATAGCGCCTCAAACACTCAAAAGTTTGGCTATACTTTACGAGAACGGATGACAACAGGGCAACTTGCAATACTTGCAAAGTAGATATTTCATTTAAGGGAGGAAACACTACGAATATGCAAAAGCATTTGCTCACAAAACACGCGATAACCTTAAATGAATGTCGTGTTTTTAATTCCGCTCCGGACTCGTGAATCTCAACCCAGCAGCAGCGGTAACGTTTGCACGTCCTCTCCCGTTAATGCGGCAGGTAAATAATCAACTAACAGTGCATATTATGTTAGCGCAATCTGCCTTATTACAAAACCTGCCATTACTGTGCATTTAGGTGACCATGATGAGAGAGACAGACAGAGTCTGGCTGGCGCTCGCTGGCAGTTTCGCTGCAGTCTACCGGTAGCGTCTCCTTTCAGGCCAGGCCTTCAAAGTGAAAACAATCAGCTCTTTCATCTTACATGCAGAGAGAGGTAAGTGGACTCAAAAACTAAAAATCAGGTTTTTCTTCTCGGAGCAAACAAGCTTTGAAAACAGAAGTTAGAATCACAAGAAACATCCAGACTGCCTTCCGATCATTTTTTGTACCTGTCGTTAACAATACATATATTTTAACTAGACAAGGCTGCAGCAATAATTATTATTATTATTATTAAGGCTGCGACATTTCACGTGTTTTTAAAATAGGTCACTGGGGATATGAACAAATGCCTATTTATTAACATATATGGGAAAACTGCAATATCTAAAAGGCATGATATCTGAAAGTATCATTTATCTGAGACTAATTGCACCCCCACCACACACACACACCAAAAGACACAAACACCACAGGTAAGCACCACAAACTGTATTTTCAGGGACATTTAAGAAAATGAATGAAAACAGATGCTCAATAAAACAATTTCTCTGGTTAAACCACCCAAAACTGGAGAGGTTAGTTCAGACAATACAAGTACAACCTGCAGTGGTACAAAATGTTCACTGCTCAGGCATGTAATTATCTAAGATCTGGAAAATAGTGACAAATAAAGATTGATAAATAGCACTTCAATTCAATTCTGTTTTATTTGTATAGGGCCAAACTACAACAACAGTTGCCTAAAGGACCTTTTTTATGCAAATTAAAGATTGGAATAATACAGAGAAAAACCAACAATCGAGACAACCCACTTGGCAACAGTGGGAAGGAAAAACTCCCTTTTAACAAGAAGAAACCCGTTAAAGCAGGAGGTGGTTTAGGGAGGGCAGCTAGCTGCTGAAAATGGTTGGGTGTGAAGGAAGGTTGCGGAAGAGAGCCAGAAGCACAGTGTTAATTTCTTTACAGTGAGTACTTTCAAATTGCTTGTGCACCTTCAGCGTTTTACTCTGTAACAACCTGAACAGGACATTTAGAAAAAAAAAAAACATTTTCTTAGCAAAGATCTTTATTGTGGCTCTGACTGCTTTGATGGATGTTCAGGTTTGAATATTCATTTCACATCAGGTTTTCACTCATGTAAACATAATCAACTTGCTTTTAAAGCAGTAGCAGCAGCAGCAGCTTAGAGGACGACTGAACCCCGAGCCGCATTTATCAGGTGGTTGTTACACGCTACATTTCCCGAGTGATGCTGTCGGGTCCCGGCCTGTAGCAGCAGACCGCTGAAGGCTCGGAGGGGCTCGGCCACCCAGGCGGCGAGATGGCGAGCTGTTGATGAAGTGAGGGGTCACTGCAGGGCTAAGTGAGACCTCACACTGGACAAGGAGTCCAGACCTCAGGCCACGGTGGCATATGGGTGTGAAGGAGTTGAGGAAGCTGAGCAGGAGTAGGTGAGGGGGGGGGAGGCCAAGCTGTCCACTCGGCCTCTCACGAGACCCCCAGCTGTCACAACAGACATTTACCAGGCCTCACACTAAACACCCACCAGGGAGAAGGGGAGGGGTAGCATCCTTCCCCTTTCAAACAGAGGGATGGAATAGAGGAAGGACGGAGGGGAGAAAAAAAAAAAAGAGTGTAATCTCATCTTCCTGCTCCTGTGATGTCTGAGGAATGCTGCGTTTTGCCCCCGCCTCTTCCCTGCCACTCTCCTCTGCCACTTCTGAAGCCAGGCTGCAAACCTGCTAATTATAGCCGCTAAAGGATGAACGTGTGACCTCAATAGTTATTTTAGGTCTGCTGTGCAAAGAGAGCAGAGACAGTCACAGCAGGACGGGGAAAGCTCCAGCCTAAACTGTCACACAGCAAGACACACAGCTGCAGTGCAGGCGAGCCAAGGTCAGACTGCAAGACTGTTCAGATACTGGGAGATGACAGCAGCTCACACTGAGCTACAGAGGTTTCTTTCTATTTGGCTTATCAAGTAAAGGCAAATGGATCAGATAGCTCAATAAAAAGGACCTTAAGACACAGGATACTGGCAAAGAAGGAGCAGTGGTCCAAGATCACCAGGACAAAACTGCAGCTTCTGGGATTCATTAGATTAAATTTGATAATTTGTTTTAATTTAAGACTAAAATAATTAGTTAATTATCAGATTAACAGATACAGACACATATGGACATTTCTATGGAGTGAATCACTGAAAAAAATAACTCAAGGGTGGATGAGTGTGGCGATGTTTTAAGCAGAGATGACCGATGATTAGATTTACTGCAGGTTGTACGTTATGGCGCTGCTTTCATATAGATGTACATTTAATATAGCATATATTAAATATATTTGCTTTACCATTCGGCTTAATCAGGTTTTATGTATGGTGTGTGTGTTTTAAGTTTCACCTTCCTAAAAGATCTCCTCCAGAGAACTATAAATTCTTAAAATCAATTAGCGAATGGATGATAGCATTCTTTAAAAATATGAAATATAAGTATTAAAATAAAACACGCACATAACAAATCCTTATCTGGCGTGGATTTCTACTTCCATGGTGCAAAAATCCATGCTTTATATGAATATTTATAAAAAATAAATAAATACGGGACAGTGTAATGCTACTACTAAGTACAACAGTAGATTCAGCAGTAATCTCAGGAGAGTTTTCTTCATCCTCAACTCTTTGCGCACACACTTCTCACTGTAAGAAGAACTCCCCTCTGCAGTCGTCTGCTGAATGAACGCCTCTCACACCATCTCCGTACCCAACGTGCTCCCCTTCCAGCATTACTTCCACACCTGAGAGGCTATTCACAGCGTCCTGGTACCACACGTATCACTTAACCCTGTGTCAAAACACAGGTGTAACATAAGCACGAGGAGCAGGCGAAGGTCCTGAGCTCATAAAGGAATGTGCGTTCTGGGAATAACGCTCTGCATGTACGAGAGGCCCCTTGCTGTGAGCGTGCAGCAGACTACAGAGTTACTGCAGCGAGTAGCTGGAAAGCAGCCAGAAACTGACAGACTTGGAGAAGGCATACTGTCACCTCAGGGATCCACAGCACGATGAGACAGAAACGTGACTCAGCAGTTAGACAGTGAGGAGAGCAGTTTTAGTCATTTAAAAAAAAAAAAAAAAAGTAAACAGGTGGCACTCTTACCATGGTGTCCCGTATATCCGGAATCCCTTTATGGTGACGTCTGAGTCCTGCAGGTACACACAGTTTGTGAGCAGTGACTGGACATTGTCAAAGTCCTCTGGTTTGAGCTTCGACACTGAGGGGAATCGGTAGTAATCCTGCTTGACCAGCTCAGCCATAAAGTCCTTATCGAAGGTCAGCTCATGGTTCCCCGCGATTACTACCTTAAACTCATACGGTAGGCCACCTAGAAGATAGAAGAGAAGCCAGGGAGAGGATGGTGAGCTGAAGTCCCAAATCCACACATAAATCTACACACTAAGCTCTGGTTGGAATTGTTTTCGGGGGCTCGATAGGCAAGACTGCCTTCCTCAGACATTTTTAGCACTTCCGAAACACTAAGTGTAGTGATATGGGACTTTTGTGGTATATTTTTGACCAAAAAAAATTAAGAAATAGTGAGATAGATCTCTCAGAGTTTTGCTTATTATGGCAAGTTGGACGTTAGAGCTAAAACTCTAATAATGACCTTAGTCTTTTTATTCCTGTAGATGCAATCTAAAGAGAGCCTCTCATCCTCTCACATCACTGGTCGACAGCATTATAGTGTCAAAAGTAAAAACTTAAAGAGACCTAAAGGTCAGAGTATGGCTAACATTTAAATTGATCTGATCCTTTGAAATTGATTTGTTGCACGTTTCTGTACAGATCTTTATCAAAGGCTTTAATATCCTGTGTCCTTCAGTTGCAGATCTCTGTTATGAGCACAATACGTGATTCAGCCTTAATATTATTCTTCTGCCAAAGCAGAGGCTGAGAAGCATCAAGGTTTATACACAAACCACTAAACCAAGTTTCGAGAAACTTGCAGGAGAGGTGGAGGCCAAACAAAGCGAGAACTCATTAACTTTTGATGCTGATCTGGATCACTTTCTTTAAAACTAGCTTTGCTGCTCTCCTAGTGCCCCTCTGCAATATTAAATCAATGAGAAATGAAAGAAACATTAAAAAAAGTTCACTTAAACTGAGAAAAGTTTAAACCTTTTTTCTTTTGACCAAATTTTTTTTTTAATTCATGGGAGTTATACAAGCATGGCATACACCAAGGCTTGGCACGTTATTTGTGTACCCTGCCTTAGAGTTTGCCCTCCAGTCCCTAGATCGAATAAGGTGTTCTGAGTCAAATCAGATTTAGCAGTTTTTTTAAAGGCTGTTAATTTATCTATATCGAGCAGTTTAAGGCTGAACAGCATTTTATAAAAATCACACAGTAGCTGTAAGTATTTTCCACCTACTCTCTCTCTACAGAAACAGCAGTTTATCCCAATAGTTTGTATATAAAGAATACACTCCCTCAATCGCTCCCTGTATACCTAACCCTGAGTACAGATCAGGGCTGGAAAGAAACTCAGATAATTGGAGGGAAAAATACCCTCAATTCAGACAGTCAAAGAGGTTACAACCACAGCTGACGGCTCAGTTTGACCCCAACAGACTACCCTCTATCTCTGTAGATGCCAGGCAGCTGGAAAAGGCATGAACCTGAACTAAATAGCGAAGAACATCTATTACAATTCTCATCCCCTCATCTTTCAACTTCTGCTGTGCCCTTTTCGCTCTCCTCTGTCGAGGTGATTTGTCCTGGTACCCCTTCGCCATCAAGAAACTGACTTACTACTTTATTCCAGCCGACTGAGCACTCAACAAAAGGGCCTGGCCTTCATCACCCTTCGACTCACTCTCTATATTTCTCTTCCCCCCCCCCCCTCCTGGATTCTGTATTTTAGGCTTCCTGGTGCTCTTGCTCCAGTCCTCCTTCCTTTGTCTTCTTGAATGCCCTGCGGAATATGTATAGACTAATATGCAGGCTCATTTTGTATAGTCAGTTGAGAAAAAGCCATGAGAAGAATGAGCTCTGAGGGAGCGGTAGTACTCTGCCGCCCCCAAACACTGTTAAAACACACAATCTGACCACAGCTAATGATTTTTGTTTTAAAATAACGGATTAAGCTCCTAGGATTTTCTTGAATTATCTAAAAACTGTTTGGTCTACAAAATGTTAGACAATGTTTCTTTAGCCAAAAAGTCTTTCAACAAGTTCCATTGTTTAGTTACACCAACCTCCAAAATCCAAACATTTTATGCTCAGTATCAAATAATAAAAAGCAGACGTGCGAGTCTAAGCTAATGCATGTTTGGCATTTCTGCTTAACAAATTATAAATCAATTATTAACATCCTTCCAGATTAATTTTCAATCATTTCCAAGCGCATTCTGTCAGGTATTGGATCTACTTTAGTGGGAAGGTTTGGATAAAATGAATACTGACTTGTTGGTATGCTAATGAATTCATCCTGATTACTTAAGTACATTTCTTAACACACGCTGCCACACTTGCTGGCTGTCATGCCATATAGTTCTGTCAAAGAGTGACTGTTCATACCTGGTACTGTAGTGGCCTTCTGCAACAAGGTACGAGTCTGGTTTTTGTTTCATAATGCATACACAATTTAACAAGCTGTGAACGTTAATATATGGAACTTCAAAAGAAAAGGAGTTGTGTAATTGCAGATGTTACACAGTCTAAATATGAGATGAAACACACACAAAATGCAGCCAGCATCCCTTGGTCGTCCAGATGAAGACAGAGGTTTGTATTCAAGCAGGTTTAAGCTGACTTTAGGAGATCTGCTAAACATGCTCAGTAACAAAAATGGTAGAAATTCAGTGTGTGTAACACTACAGTGCTATTACAGTTTTATAAGTGAGATGTCTATATCCATCTATAAAAATGGAGTTTGACAGGAAGGTAGGTGATCCCGGTTTTGTGTAAAATGCTTTTCTGTGCTTTGTTTTAAGTGTTGCCATTTATAGAGGAATGCTGTGATGCAAGCGAAGAGGATAAATTGAATAAAATGCTGAATAAAAAGTCCAATAAAGAGTATTTATTGACTAAAATTGGTTTGGATTCATAACGGAAAGTGGAAGAAAAAAAATTGAGCATATTGCTCAATTTCTGCAGAGGCAAAGACCAAAACTGGAACTAAAACTAATAGAAAGTGAATGCAAGAGAATAAAAATTCAATCAAAAGACATCAGCTCAAGACAAACAAAAAGTCTGCCACATCCAGCTCAACTGTCTGTGTGTGTGTGTGTGTGTGTGTGTGTGTGTGTGTGTGTGTGTGTGTGCGTGCGCGCATGTCTGGAAAAGAGTATGTGTGTTCTCTAATACTGGAAATGAAAGAATCATGGCTCCCCGGTCTATAGGTTTCATTCCCGCTGCTCTAAATTAGCTCTCGATGCATCTCGGGATCATAAATTCCAGTGTAAACTTAAATGAGAGCGCCGTCTCTCAGTCCCCCAGCACTCTAACTGGATCACGCATCCATTTGTACGCTCACACAAAACCCAAAGCGAATCATCCGACACCAGGCAGGGAAAATCTGGGGAAAACATAATTACCACCAAACTCCGTCTCCATTACTCCACTGGGAATTTCTACTGCTTTTTATTGCTACCGTGATACATCTAACAGAGTCCTGATGCTGTGATACACCTGGATTTATTTTTCATTCTTCACCGACAGCCAGAGGTATGAAGGAGAGTACAAAGATCAAAACAAAACTCTGAAGAAAACGAAGCACTGAAATGTTTTGTCATACCTCTCAAAGAGGCAGACGAGACATTTAAGACGACATCTGCACATTAAAAACATTTCATTTAGAAAGTGTTTTCCACAGTGCAACACTAAAAATACACACTTTGCCAGGGTTGAATAGGAGTTTAATAAATCATCCTTTTGTCTGTTTCTATAAATTCATCCCTTAAGACATGCAGAGTAATCAAGCTATGCAATTGTATTTAAAAATCTATTTTAATTAGAGCCGAAACAAAAAAATATACCCCTATTTAACAAAACAAACATTCACTCAATAGTCAGTATCTAGATATTTAAATATCAGGGTTTCAGCTCAGAGTTGGCCTATGTCAGTAAACATGACCGGCAAGAATACACTCCAGTGGTCTGCCTTCCTAGTAAGAAGCCAAAGAAAAAAGATATATAAAACCCACCGACCTCATTAACATTATTTACCTACTTACTTCCATATATTTTGAGATGAATTTAGTCATTTTTGATCATGCTAGTCCCTTTCATAGTTTGACTCTTCTACTGTCACCGTGTGTGTGTGTGTGAGTGAGCTGGAGGGTAGAGCAGTGTGTAGTCAGTGAGGTAAGACATGGAGAAGAGAAAATAGTGAATAGAGATGATGACAATCCAGCATCAAAAGCTTCCCAGCAACTGTTAATTACTAGAAAACAAACAATGGACTGACATCATTGAACCCCAGTGTCTGATTGCAGTGGAGCTTGTCCTAACTATAGCCTCGCTGACCTACTCGTAGATACAGTCTATATGGAAAGAATTCACTGTGGTTCACTTGTTCCACACAGCGTCATGTTACAACCTTATTCCAAAATGGATTAAATTCAGTTTTCACCACAAAATCCTACACACAATATCCTATAATGACAAGGTGAAAGAAGTGTCTTTGAAATTCCTACAAATTAAAAAAAATAAAAAAAAAATAAAATAAAATAAAGAGGTGCATAAGTAGGGATGGGAATGAAGAAGAATTTAGCGATTCGAATTGCATTAGCAATATGACTTATCAATTCGATTCCTTATTGAT
This sequence comes from Haplochromis burtoni, assembly GCF_018398535.1. Lineage (NCBI taxonomy): Eukaryota > Metazoa > Chordata > Actinopteri > Cichliformes > Cichlidae > Haplochromis > Haplochromis burtoni. The sequence continues at coordinate 181,952 of NW_024582691.1, read as the reverse complement.
TTTCACTGGGTTCTCTTTGAATCTCCACCATTGGTAGAGAACAAAACAGAGCAAAGAAACCAAACACAAAAAAACAAACAAATGAAAGCATTTATCCTGTGATCGTTGGAGGGAAAAAAACATTAATGAATGCTAATGATGCTATGTGTGTGCTGGAGGCGTAAAATGTGGATATTTTACATCTCTAAGATGATGACCTCAAATGCTGTTTAGCAGGGGGGAAAAAGCACAACTGAGAAAAACTGGAGATGTTTGGGTTTTTTGTTTGTTTTTTTGCAGCTTGATTAGGTAATTGAGGTGATTGTACGTTTTTAAGTTGGGCCAAATGATTTATTCTTTACCCACACAAATGCGCGCGCACACACACACACACACACACTACAGAGCAGCTTGGGAGCAGCTTAAAGTAGGAGATCAGAGTCAATGCTCAGCCATCAGACAGTCCGGGTCAGGGAGATCTTGCTTCTCAGCATCGATCTCCAATGATCTCCTCCAAGAGGCCAAACAGCAGTCGATGGCCCGGACAAACTGCTGTCTCCTCTGTAGTGTGAGAGGAGCAGATAGATGAGGCGGCACAGACTTTTCCAAAAAAAAAAAAAAGCTGCACACCTACAACAAATTCCTCCTCCATCACAGAAAATCTGTTCAGATTTATCTGATGAGACCTCTGTTTTTCCTAGGGCTGGGCGATATGACCCAAAATTCATATCTCGATATTTTTTAGCTGGATGGCGATATAAGATGTATATCTCGATTTTTTTTTTTAAAGCCATAAGTTAAGAACAAAAAGAGAGTTCTTAGTCACACTGTGTCCCAGATGTCACACGGGCACTTTTATTTACATACAGCGTAGATGTACATGAAGAAATTACTCAAAAATAAATTATCAGCATTTATTAAATAATCATGGTCCATAAATAAAAGAAAACAATGTTGTTTTTGTGCATAACAAAAAGCTCACAATTGTGCAGTCAAAATGTAAACTAATAGACGCTGAGCATAATAACAAAGAGACAGATTTCACAGCTGCACCACGTCTCTGAACAGGTGCCATTTGTGGTCCTTATACACACACAGTACGTATCACTCCGCGAGGCTCCTCCTCGGTAGCCGTAATCCTCTGACAATCCATCAAGCGGTGCAGCTCCGTAGCTTAGCAAAGTCATATTAAAACATTTTTTGACAGATTGCTGAGCGCTGTGTACCACATAAAATCGGTTCGCGGTCAGTAAGCACAACCAGAATTCATACATAAGGCGCACTGTCGATTTTTGAGAAAATGAAAGGATTTTAGGCCGTGCAGCCCCTCCTGGCTGCATGTCGTTAGCGCGGTTAGCTCGCTAACACGTTGACGCTGTCCAGCCCCACGCACGGTAACTCGCTAACGGAGATTTTCCGCTTTCATCTTGTCATTGCCTGCAGGTGAAGCTATGGGGGAGGCGGAGTTGTGTTCAGTGAAGGAGAGGCGAGGCCGAGTAACGTTGCGTAGAGACAAAAGTGGACGAAAGAGAGGCAAACCTGCGGCTCCACAAGTATAATCATAACGTAACATAGACTATATCGATATAAACGATATTGTCACATTTTATATCTCGTATGAAAATATATCGATATTTTTAAAAAACTCAATATATCGCCCAGCCCTAGTTTTTCCCCAGTTTCAGCTTCAATAATGCTTTGTACCATTAAGATACCTACCTGCAGGACGCCGCTTCTGCCCAATAATTAAACTGTGTTACGCAACTGTGTTGACCTGGCAAACATTCCATACATTTTAATCTGGATCTTTCACCCTGAGAAACACTGAAAACAATTACTGAACTGCTGTGCCTGACAAATGTAAAAGACGGTCTAGTCTCCTGGTCTCACTTTCACTCTCTGAAACTCTGCTACATCAACAAGGTCCAAAGGTGACCTTTAAGCCAATATCAAACCTTTGACAAGTACTTGGTTCACATTCATTCGAAGCTGTTAGCCATGTAAAGCTAACAGCAGAAATGAAAGAGCCACAAGATAAATAAACTACATTTCTCTCATTGTGGAGGCTGCAGAGACCTGTGTGTCATCTGAAGAGCAAATGATAAATATGATTAAAAAAAGAAAAAATAATACAGCACAATCAAATAGTTTCCATTTTAAATTTAATTATGTAAAAGTGTAACGATGCCGAAAACTAAATTCATTTATTTAAAGGTTTTTTCCAACAAGCAGCTAGACTACCCCATTGCCATTTTCTACCTCTTCCACTCTACATCAGTCATTTGAGTTGGAGGACCAGGTGTATAGTCTGCAGACACACAGTCTTCTATGAGGCATTAGCAGGCAGGGTGCTCCCAACTACACAAAGTCATTTTCCACTTTGCTCTGCATCGATTCCCCATTATGGCAAATATCTCTGTTTTCACTCTGGATGAACAAAGCGCACAACCACGTCTGCACACGCAGACACACACGAAGACACACACGCACTGACTGTCTGCGTTGATGGACAACCTCCTGGTGGGGCCAGGTGCTGTTTAAGGGGGAAAGAAAAGGGACGTGTAAAAGCCAGCATTAGTGTCTGTTCTTTTTTTTGGTATGAGTGCATGTATGATGTGCGTGTGTGTGTGTGTGTGTGTGTGCGCGCGCGCACGCGCACGTTTCAGGGTAATTAAGGGCAAAGCACCTGAGAGTACTTTAAAGAGTCAAGCTGGCAAAGTGGGCGTACTACTGTGACTGACAACCAATCACATTCAGAATTCATAAAGCTGAAAATGCAGACTTTAAAGGTTTAAATGTGTTCTATCAGCCCTGACCAACTTTTAACGTTTGCAGCAGGTTTTGAACTTTCAACACTCACATTCAGCCTTTCACATTATAGTTTGAACTGTTTAAGATGCGTCTCAGTGTAGAAAGTCCTCTCTCCTCTTCATCATGTCTAGCAATATTTTATATATATATATATATATATATATATATATACACACACACACCAAGGTAAAAAAAAAAAAATCTTAGTGTGGACTGACACAGTGACAGGAAAGTAACCCTGGTCCATAAAAATATTTGCAATGTATCTGCAGTCATGTGTTACATGTTACATGGAGTATAAGAGCAGTAGGCTGTGAACTCAACAAGACTGTGTATTAGGAGTGAAATGAAAATGCATTTTCAGCCAAACTCTATTAAAAATGAATTAAAAAATGGATACAGAGTGTTGGAGAAGTGCATCATGCTGCAGGAAAGGGTTGAGAAGTTTCTGTAAACCAGATTTTTATTTGGCTGTGAAAATTGGGTCAGTGCTAGAATCCACTGTAAATGCAGTGAAAGCAGACTGACTGCAGCCCCTGTCATCTTTGGAGAGGCACAACTTTGACAGCCACCTTTCAACTCTACAGGGGGGCAAAGTGTTTGAAACTCAAAACACAGATTTCGAGGAGTACTACTTCAAAAGGTTTACAAGCTAAAGGTTTCCACTCTGAAAATATGAAAATAAGTCGTGACAGGTTCATAAATCAACTTTAAAAAAAAATAAATCAATGTTTATTCTCTAAAATTAAACGTTGTTTTCATTACAGTTAAATAACACCACCACCAATGCCACATGTTCAACATTTTCCATTTTCCGTCCACTTTTCAGCACACAGATCAAACTACTGAAATCAACGATATGCGCTGATTGAACACAAAGTGAGTTGGTTTTTTTTTGCTCATGAACTGATTTTGCAGGCCGTTTATTAAACCCCTCCGGCCAGAAATATTATGTAGGGCTTGACAACATCGTGAATTGTCTCTGTGTGACAGTTCAGAACATAAGAGCTTGTGAGGGACTCCAATTCGTCAAACAATTTCCTTCAGCAGTCTTCACTCTGCATGCTCAGGGACTGCAATCAAAATTTAAAGATTCTTTCAGCTGCTCAGCTTGAGTCCCCTCCTGGTCTTGAACCAGGGAGACCAGGGTGTGTGTGAACGTGTAAGCCACACAGTCATAAAGCTTAAAGGTTAAATGTAATTTCAGGACACTGTTCTGGCTGATCAACAGACAAATGCAAACAGTTAAAACTAAAGAAAAAAATAATTAAAAATCCTGAAGTACTATAGCCCAGTCTAGTTAGTGGTACCTACTGATTTAGAGTGTGAGAGGCACAGGCATGGAGCGTGTGTGCTTCTACTGAGTGAAACATGTCTATAACATGGGGCCAAAAATGGTTTCATGGGTCCACAAACCAAGCACTGGCTAACGGTTGTGAAACCACACAACTTGGAAAACACATACACACATGAAAGCTAAAGATTTACCTACAGCATGGGGCCAGAGGGAGAGGTGAAAGGTTAACTGATCCAGGGTGTTAGGTCAAAGGGGTTAAACTGGACACTTTAGCACAGCAGTTGGGGCTAAACAGAGGGGAGGCAGAGGGGTTCATTGTGTTGTCTGGTTAACAGTTAAACATGCTTCAGGCCCTGCCTCCTGCTCTTTAGAGACTTTGCATTTGTACGTGTTTGTGTGAGAGAGAAAAACAATGCATGAATCTAGAACAGCTGTACTGAGCATGTGGGTTAAGTAGTTCAGTACCTAGCCAGTCGTTGAACTTCTTAACTTCAGAGGGCAGGCCCAGCTCAGTGAAGTCACCCATGTGCAACAGCACATCGCCATAGGGCATCTGGATGCCATCTGTACGCGAGTGTGTGTCTGAAACACACACAAACCTGGTGTGTCCCGCTGGCTTGGGAGTGTCATACGGAATAGGGTCCACCCTGAAAAAGACAGAGAGAAAGTTGTCGTCACTAAAGCTGCATTACATGACTGACTGGGACCTGACTAGCTCTTTTTCAGTAACTGAATTAATTGCCAAAGACTATTTAGTGATTAATTAGAGTCAGTATATTGATCGCAGTACAATCTCAGTGTGTGGCTGTTGTCACAAATGGTGATTTGATACATTTTGCCACCATTTGTGACAATAGCTACATACTGAGATTGTTTGAAGACACATTACCGTCTATTAAAAAAAATAATAATAATTGAATTGTCTGTAGGACCTGAGCTTAGACTTTCTCAAGAAATTTCTATTTACCTTGTCATTAACAAAAAATAAAAAATAATGAAATTGAAAGTAGTCAAACCTGATTTTTATTTATTCAATTTACAATTTTGAAAATGACCATCTGAAAATCTTCTCCCCGTTTGTGATAAAATATAAAGTATCCTCAAAACAAGACTTTTGATTTTTTTAAAAGAAGAAAATATATACTAATTTCACAGCAGCTTTTAGAAGGGACACAGCAGAAAATAGGACGCTTAAAAAGATCATTTGTTGTGCAAAATAAATTACACGGCTCACAGGATAATGCATGTAGCAGAGTAAAATCCATCTCAAAGAAAAGAGGGGACATTACAAGAGCACCGAAAAAAAAACAACAAACAAACAAAAAAAGTGTAGTGTGGACTGGAAAACAACCAGTTTGCTGTGGCTGATTTCGGCACATAGTGAGGGCAATAGCTGTTTTGTGGCATCAGATTGGCTAAAGAGATGGTGAATTAAGGCATTCTGTGTCCTTTCTATCCATTATCTAAAGAAAAATCACTTAGACCCAAGTAACTCCTTTATTTAGCATTTTGTTTGTTATAAGCACTTGTGTTAAAAGGAAAGAAAAACCTGTATTTTTTTTCTGACAGGAGGGAAAAAAATCTTGTCTATAATTGAGGTCTACAATGTGCAATCCTCCACCACTCTGGCACTAGACCATTATTTCATTAGAAGGGATGTCACTCCGTCGACAACATCAGACACATAATCAACACTGCAATCTCCAACCTGACAAGTATGCACGCGCACACACACACACAAACACACACACACACACACACACACACACACAGAGTTAAACTTGCATGTGTGCACAAACGTGGCGTGGAAACAGCCAGAGAAGCAGATGAAATCAAAAGGTTTCAGACTGGAGGAAACGCCATTAAAGGAGATGGAGAAAATAGGCACTTTTGCACAAAAGAACATCTTATCTGGTCTGTGTGTGTGTGCGGCTGTACTTGTGTGTTCACATTTTCACGTTTTTTTTTCTGTGCCACACAGATCAGAATATTAGACGTGGCCAGCCAACAGACAGCTTGGATACTGGTGCTGCTCCCTTTTTAAAACACTTTTTGTTGAGTTAAAATGTCGCAGGATTGTGTTAATAGTAAGACAACGGTGAAGAAGCTGGTCACTGTCTGTGACAAACATCTCTAGTGTGCAGTCTGCTGTCGGTCTGATTCCAGAAACCCTCTCTTAGCCTCTGTCAATGTCAATTCTCACCCTCAAAGGAAAACCCTACGTATGCACAGCCTCCAAAACATTACAAATACCACTCTTCAAAAAGACGCGACTTCATTTAGTGGCTTGATCATACCCATCAGTGACCCCTACATAGAAGTGCTATGTTGTGATTTAGAGTATAATTTTTTAAATCAAAAGCCAAAGAAAAAAGGTGCAAATATATTTTCACCAATATGATTTTAAAAAATCAATACATGAAAGAATGACTAACTCACTGAATAGCAAAAATCATTCAAAAGTCATATTCATTGCTTTGTAGCACTGACCATAAAAGGCCTCGCACATTCAGAAATGCTTTGATAGAAACAGAAAAGTTAAATCCAGCTGACAAACTTTTATCATCTCAACATGTCTGCATCTCCATGTAGAACAACTGTTTGGTTGTTGACTCTACAAAACTACATGAACTCAATGTACTGCAAAAAATATGCTTAAACACTGACTGACATGCCAACGTCGCTGTGCACTAGGGATGGGTATCGAAACCCGGTTCTTGTTGAGAACCGGTTCCCACTGTTTCAATTCCTTGGAATTGTTTGCCACTTTTGCAAACGATTCCCTTTTCAATTTCAGTCACCCCAAATGACGTCACCACGTTGCGGAGCGTCATTTACCTGGCAGGAAACATGGTACCTAAGCGGCTCAAACGCTCAAAAGTTTGGTTATACTTTACGAGAACGGATGACAACGGGGCAACTTCCAAAAGTAGATATTTCATTTAAGGGACATAAAGTGAGTAAAAAACATCCTAAATGCATTTAGAGTTTATTTAGAACTACAAATTAAATTTATTTTAGCAATTATTGTTTTTTTTAATGTCACAATTCCAACCCTGCTCCTTTACCCGGGCTTGGACCGGCAAAAGTGACCCGAAATAGGCACTCTGGTGGAGTTACTTTGTGTGTGTGTTTATAAGTAGTTTTAAACCTTGTGATCCACAAAACAGCATAAGAGTAAAAGAGTAAAAGAAGAACTGACTGCGTTACAGCACCCGCTGCTTGTTGAGAGTAAAAGCGATACGCGCTTTCACGTCTCTTTTTTAGCCTTTTTTTTAGAAAAAAAGTCGCTAAGGGGTCTGAAAACTCGCTAAATATAGCGACAAAGTCGCTAAGTTGGCAACACTGCTGCACGGCCTAAAATCCTTTCATTTTCTCAAAATGACAGTGCGCCTTATGTATGAATTCTGGTTGTGCTACTGACCGCGAACCGATTTTATGTGGTACACGGCGCTCAGCAATCTGTCAAAAAATGTTTTGGTACGACTTGGAGCTGCACGCTTGATGGATTGTCGGAGCATTACAGCTACCGAGGAGCCTCGCGAGTAATACGTACTGTGCTTCAACGTAATATTACCGTATTGTGTGTGTATAAGGACCATAAATGGCACCTGTTAAGAGACGTGGTTACGAAGGATTTCAAACTCCAGGCTGTCAGTCACGCAGTAGAACTTGGGAACAGAGCAGCTGTGAAATCTGTCTGTCTTTGTTATTATGCTCAGCGTCTTTTAGTTTACATTTTGACTGCACAATTGTGAGCTTTTGTTATGCACAAAAACAACATTGTTTTCTTTTATTTATGGAGCATTATTATTTAATAAATGCTCATAATTTATTTTTGAGTAATTTTTCATGTACATCTATGCTGTATGTTAATAAAAGTGCCTGTGTGACATCTGGGACACAGCTTTGACTAAGAACTCTCTTTTTGTTCTTACTTTATGGCTTTAAAAAAAAATATCGAGATATATATCTTATATCGCCATCCAGCTAAAAAATATCGAGATATGAAGTCTATCCCAGTGCCTGATTCTGGTCTACTGACTACAGTCTGACCAGTTGCTTGTGTCCGCAGTATTCAACCAGAAATCTGAATCTAGCCTTCGACTTACATTTTCTTGCATGTCCTTTGCACTCAGTCAGCATTTGCTATTTGTTGCTTCTGTCCCTTCTTCCACTGCCTCAGCTGGGAGACCTCAGCTTTGCTCTGATACACTGTAGCATATGAAGTGTCTCAGTTATCCAGGCAGACCTCGACTGCATATTAAACACACTGAACAAATTAAAAAGTAGCCACAGAGTTAATGATATTTACTATTGACTGTGTGCAGTAAATGACAATGTCACACACACACACACACACACACACACACACACACACAAACAAAAAACAAACGAAACCAGCAAAGTAGCGTGTACATTTGACTGTAGCAGCTGATTAGATTTGGTGCTCTGTGGTACCTGGGCGGCATGCAGCTTTACAGGATTGGACAGTTCTCGTCATGGAGAAAGGACAAATGCAGAACCACATGGGATGACAAAAATACACACACACACACACACACACACACACACACTCAAAAGCATTGATATTAAAACAAAGCCAGGAGAAAAACAACCTCCCCTTTCCTTTGAGATTTAATCCGCCCAGAGAATGTAAGTAAATACCAGCAGCCCCTATCAATTAGAGCAGGCCCAGGCCAAGAAACCTTCATGACAGTAATGCATTGGTCTCACATACACACGCACACCGAAAGAGAGAGAGAGTGCGCCCCTGTCTTTCCTGTTAACATATGACTGTATAACAATCCAGAGGTTCATTAGTAATGTATACAGGAGTTCAGGAGTTCAGCGGTGCAGCAGAGGCCTCTGATCTATTGTAAACGGAGACAGCGAAAATGAAAAAGTCTTCCTTTGCTCCAGAAGCAGGTAAAAGAATATTCTCCAGTGACAGACTGAACTGTGTTAGCATGAAGGTTTGTGTTAACATGTCTGAGCTTCGGTGTGACATCAGAGGGAAGACTGTGGAAGGGGGTGGGGTGGGGGGGGAGAAAAAGAAAAAAAAGAGTGGTGGGGGGAGAGGAGAAATGCTAATGCGCTTGGGGAGGGCAGGAGCACACTTTGAAATCCGCCATGACACTGGAGCTGACACAAAACCGAGCTTTGCGGCTGCAGAAATATCTCGGCGATGAAGAAATGCCTGTGATCCTTCAGCTGGGAAACCGAAGGGCATTAACTCTGTTCACCTATGGCTGCAACACATTACTAATGTCAATTTAAAGAAATCCAACTATACTGCTGCAACAGTTTTTATTCTTACTGTCATGCCCTTATTGTGTCTTTAATAACAAAATTTGCAGATGAGTATAAATAATCTACATTTTGGAACTGAAAAGCTCTTCTCTCTAACAAAACAACAGCTTGTTCTTTCTTTCTTCCCTGCTTTCTTTTTTTTTTTTAAAGTGAAGTATCTCTTCTAAAGTCATTTATTCATGTCACACAATGCAGCAGATTGAAATTTGACAAGGACTTTGTAAATTAATCACTTCAATATCATGATGTGATTATTAACATTAGAGTCTGGAGTAATATAAAACCCTCACATAAATACCACGCTCACAATAGCAGCATTAAAGTCACAAGCTGGAGGTGCTTTGCAGAGAGGAAAACTGAACAAAGTAAATGTGAAGCGCAGCTAAAGCGTGGACCTTATACAGTTCTTGCTCACATGTGTCATTGCAGAAGAGTGCAACTGTGAGGAAAAACAACTGTGTGGGAGAGAGCAAAGGAGGAAAGGAGAAGTGCTCTCTGATGTCTGTAGGAGGACATTCGTTTGACTGAGCGCACTTGGCTCCGCAGCCTTTTGAAAAAACACACAAGCAAACGGGGTCAAAGTGCTGCCTGAGCTCGCTCCTCTTAACTCGGTGGAGATAAGAAGGTCGCCATCTCTGTCACTCTCCTGGCTCGCTGAGCTCTTTAAGGAGTCCACATAATCATTATGATTGATTGCATTTCTTCCATTTTCATTTTTTCTTAGTGGAGAAAAAAAAAAAACAACCCACAGATCTCTAGTGTGTGCTGCACAGCACGAAGAGCCGGTTACATTTAAATCCTGCTGTCCAACACAAGCAGATGACTTCATGTATACAACCTAAAGGAGAAAACAAAAAAACCAGAGGAGTCACTGCAGAACTGTAACCTCTCAAATATTGCAACCGTGAAAGTCATTAATTTTATCAAAGAAACTAGAGTACAAAGACAAAAGAGAGATAGGTGAGCCTGAAGATCCCAAGACTCTTAGAGAAACCATAGTCTGAGAGATTATTGCCTCTTTCTCAAATGTCTGAGCTCTGACAGCAGGGATTGTATTGTTTTACTCTGGAAATCTGTGCGTGTTCGTAATGATGACAAAATGTGTTCCTAATAGGATACACCTACTATAGCAAGTGACACAAAGGCAGTTCTGAGTAAGAATGGCATTAATATGAAGTCAGAGATCAAAGATGGGTAAAGTCTGAGCAATCATTTGCGCTCTGACTGATCTGCTTGTAAATGTTTTTTTGTAGCCTAGCCAAATTTCATTTGTAAATGGCAAAGTTTTAAACGCTTGTCCAAATGTTTTTGCGGTCGGCTTTATAAGCCATTTAGTTACAGTTTGTCACAAATGTTCATTCATGTTTTTGAAACCTTAGACCCCTTTCTTCAAAATTCCTAATCACAAAGTCCAACTTCCAATTTGGGTTTGAACAAAAACCCCTGACCCTTCTGGCAAAAACCACACGAATGGCATGAAAACAGTGTTATCCATGCTCAAAACCACACAGTAGTGTTTTAGATCACACAGAGCCAGTCAAAATAATAACAGTACAAGGCATTCATTTACAGTCTACATGAAAACAAATGAAAACGCAGTGTTCAGAACACAAAACCCAGATCTTTCCAACCACATGTGGCTCTTGTGTAATTCTGCAAAAGCTACAAAAATGTGATGCAAAAACAGAAACAGGACCCACCACTGCCACCCCCATCTCAAATTTTGCTTTTTATTATTATTATAAGTGTTGCATTGAAACATCAGAATACAGTAAAGACTACTATGGACGCTACAGATGACCTGTTTAGGCCAGGTTGTTCATTTTGCTCTACTTCCTTTATTTACAGAACAATCACAATAAAGCACACAGTAAATTTTTATATTTAATACATACTGTATATCCGACAAGACTTATGAAACATGAAGTAGGACTATTTACCGTCCTTACTTTTAGTATGAATCAAGTAAACATTATGTTGTAGGTGAAAAATGTGAAAGGAGGCACTCATCGTCCAAGTTTCCCAGAATATATTTTTCCCCTCTTTCTTTTCATGTGGTTCATCATTCATATACAAAAACATGGTCTATCACAGGTGCTCAAATTTCATCTGTTATTACTGTTCTTGATCTGGCTCTTCCTCATCTTCCTCCTCTGCTTCTCAAATTGCTGCCACCTATTGACCTTCAGCTCACCCTCACTGGTGTATAATGGTCAACTGACATCATTAACAGCAAGAGTGAACAAAGTGTGCTTTGGAAATGAAATCTGTGCTTTAGTTGTTTTTAACTTCTTTCTCACTGTTATTGTTTTAAAAAAAAGAAAAAAAGGCCAAATAAATTCTGCAAATTATTTCTAACGCGGTGAAAACTGTTAAAGATTTTGCCAAAAGAGTTGACTGATTCAATAAACTGGCTGTGGACACTGATAATGGGCTTCGGAGAATAGAAGAGAGTGTTTTAGCAGTTTAGAAAATCTGTAATTATCCTCTTTCAATAGGAGTGCTCCGACATTTGAAATAAACTTTATGCCATTTTTAGGGATAATGCAATGTGACTAAACATAAATACACAGAATTAAGCTGATTTCTCACTAGAAAGAAGAACAACATCTATGCAAGATATTCAAAATCATAACAACTGAGCTTCTGTTTTTCTTTGTCACACACTTACTGGTTAACACAGTTACCATAGTTACCGTGGTTAAATTCCCAATTGCTAGGCGTTACCGTTTCGAATTTTAATCATCATTAAAACCATGTTTGACTGTCACGCTTCTAATAAGTCACGGTAATCGCTCTCCAAGCTCCACTGAAGTTAGCAGCAGTCTTCCAGATGCCACTACGCAGGCGCAGCTACAGAAAGACGCAAGTAGACAGAAGCACTGCAGGGAATTTTGTCAGTCTTTTCAACATTTTTAATGTATTTTTAACACCATCAGTGACTGTTGTGACTAATCAGTTTTAATCTACTGAGATTTTATGATTTTGGACTTGTATACAAGAATAAACATTATGTAGGGCTGCTCGATTATGGCAAAAATGATAATCACGATTATTTTCACTGAAATTGAGATCTCGATTATTTAACGATATTTATTTAACCCTTTAAGACCTACTATAGAACCAAGTCCGCCAGAGCTTATATTATATTTTTACATGCTGTAGTGCCATTTGTGGGAGCATTTCAAGTTGCTATACAACTGTTGTAGTCCATATTTTAATAATATGTATGCATTAAGTCCATAGTAACTACATTAATTGCAAAAAAGTGCAATAAACTACAAAAAAATTGAAAATCGTTTTTGTTTTTTTACATATATTTCTACTTGGAGAAATTTAAGAGGCTTATCCCACAAAGCTTTAAATACAAAAAAGTTGCAAAAAATAGTTTACAATAACAGGAAATTTATTTTGAGTGTCTTCATAGTTTTATTTTGGAGATACACCAATTTTTATATACACTGCAGGAAAAACGAAAAAACAATCCTATGATGCAAATTTGCAAAGAAAACAGCATGTGCATCAAAGTAAACTATTTCCAGCAGTGCAATTCGAGTTCTAAGCATCCCAGAAACTATTCAGAAAAGTCAAACATGACCAGTATAGATTTTTAAGGCCTACAAGTAAAAAACTACAATTTCCGCGAAAATGACGTCACTTCCGGTTTCGGCCAGGAAATGGCGGACATGTGATAGTTCGCCCTGACGTCTGTTTCACTGTGGGAAGTGTTACGAACAGCTGATCGGATCGGCAAAACGTGTTTCTGGAATATTATGTTTTTGTTCCTGCAAGCGCTTTTTATGCAATTTTTGCAAAGCTTTATGTGGAAGGAAACCGTGACCGAGGACAAGCTGATGGCATAAGATGTAAGTACAACTCCTCCGGTTTCATATGCAAAACAAATTATTGTGCTAGCTTACGCGGTTAAGGTTCTACAGGGATTTAAAAAATAGTTACACAAAACGGAGCGTGCTGCTCTGACCGGCTTTAAAGGGTTACAATGATAATATAAAATAGTGTGCAACACCACTGAAGTTTTTTTTAACCTGTCTTTTCAGCCAAGGCAGTCACTCTCCTCTCCAAATAACTTCTGCTTAGCTTTCTGAGCTTCCCTCGGGTCCTCTTAATCAGCGGTCTCAAACCTTTTTTGCGCCACGGACCGGTTTATGCCCGACAATATTTTCACGGACCGGCCTTTAAGGTGTCGCGGATAAATGAAGGAGGGGCTAATAATCGGCTCAGTCATTTTTAATGATCGTTGAAAGCCCAGATCGTAATCGTGATTAAAATTCGATTAATTGAGCAGCCCTAATTATGCATACAATACATTATGTATGAACTTAATGTACTGGTGACCTATCCTTGGTGTACCCTGCTGCTCACCCAGTGACTCCTGGGACATTCTCCAGCTCCACTGTGACCCTTAGTTGGATAAGCGGTTAAGAAGATGGATAAATAAATGGATGAACTTCACTTAGCAAGTTAGTCTAGCAAAGAATGAGCATGCCTGAAATCTGAAAACCACAGGTATCAATATGGTGCAATAGGCTTTGATTTGGAATCTGCTCCACACCAGCAAAGCTAATGACATCTGAGCTGTCCCCTTGTTTCCGTCTCAGCTGCCCATATACTTTATACCTGCTACCACCTGCTACCAAAGGATTAGCCTCTTCCTGTTTCTTAGTTGTTAATGGAGTTGTCCCATTAATCAATGGAGACCACCAGTGGAGTGGAGTTATCTAAAACCTCCAGGGTCAAAAGGAAAATGTGGAAATAGTCTGCAAATTAACCGAAACCTGTCAGCCTATCCATACATGATACAGAGGATCACGACTTGTATACTCAGTGATTCACTGACCAGCTGAAAGACGCATCTCATGTCCGCTTGACTCTAAAATATTTATTTTAATATTTGTTTTAACTGATTAAACGTTTATACTCAGTGCTAAAATGTTCCCATGTGACATCAAAATTAAAATAAGCAAATAGACTTTTCAGGACATCTTGCTTCAAGTGCTGGGGAAATCTGTAGGAAACAGGAAGAGGGCAGAGGTTTGCGGTACAGAACCACATTAAAGGGGAAACTGCAGGATTGAATTACTGTCTGAAAATGTTATGTCCGATTCTGGTACTACTAAAAAGATGTTTCCAATAATCAATTAGCTGTTAATTTGAAAAGGTATCAGCAATTTATATTAACCACTCAAGCAAAAGGCTAAAGCTCTGATTGGGTTCAGTTTCTCAAACATTAATTTGTCATTTGAAGAAAACATTTTTACCTTTTTTTTTTTTTTTTTACATAATTTTTTTCTGTTGCAGCCCATAACGCTTTCCAAGAAGAAGAACCAACTGAAAACAACGTGATGTTTACACTGGTTTATTAGTGAGTATCATGCCGTTGGTCACAAAAGTTGTTTTGATTGTAAACTGAGCAGTGTGCGGTAGAACGACATAAGAAAAAAAATCATAGCAGCTGACAAATGATAATGCACTTCATTTTTTTTAGAATATAAAGAGAAATTTGATTACGTGTCGACTTTGCAAAAAGAAATGGAAAGCTCAGGCAAACAATGAAACTGAAGACAACAACAAGACTACTTTTTCACCACTCTCAAACTCCCTTTATCGCCCTTTCAGGAGAAACATCAACACACAATGCTCCCCATTTCCTCTGTCTATAACCTCTGCATCAGCTCCCCTCCCCCTGCTGTAAGAGTCGCACACAAACACACCGCTCACTCATCCACGCTGCAATACCATTTCTCTGAGAGGAGCACTGAGCGCCTCTCTTATCTTCTGCGTTTCAGCTGTCTCCGTTAATTCAATAAACTTCAGAGGAACAAAATGAACACAGGAATAATGGAGAAAGGGGCGCTGGTGGTGGGGGTGCACAACTGAGCAGAGAAGAGAGGCAAAGGTGGGAGACGAGAAAACGGGAAAAATCCAAGAGGGGCCAAAGCACAAACAGAACGTGCATTTATGAAATAGTTAAGAAAAAAAATGAAAACACACAAGTATATTAGTAAAAATATTCAAATCAGAATTGATTTTCAAGAATGGTGAAATGTGGCCTTATGCTTTGATGCTCCCCCCCTACTTCATTTGTTCAGCTAGTGTGTGTCCTCCTTATCCCTCCCTTAATGGCTGAGTAGAGCACACAAAGCCTGCACTGGAATATCAGCGCTGGAGAAACCTTCCGGCACTGCGCTGAGAAATAAATTGCTTCTGCTAATGCCCCTTTCATTATGGCACAGCCCTTAATTGTGCTGCTGACAGTCTGCCTGGCTGCAGGGCTGATGGGAGAAAAGGCTGACGAGACGGTCATGACGTGGTCCCCGGGGCCAAACACCAACCAGCGGACTGCGGGGAGAATAAAGTAGTGGAGCTGTGTGTTCACCTGGACAGACAACATGGGACCAAGTCTGTATTAAAAAGTGACTTTTAATATAACAAGATTATTCCAAAGACTAAGAGCAGAGCTGGTTTTAAGGTCCCATTTAGAATATATATGTATGTATTTAAAGCGCCAAGAATTGTTTAGGATTTATAGGATAGAGTTTGATCTCCGAAACAACTGTGGTACCAACCAGAACTATTAAAAACCACAGCCTAGCCATGCAGATCTGATTGGCTTCATAATCTTACCCAGTTAAAAGCCATATATCATTTCCTTCCTTAAGAATTTTTGCAGCTTCGTTCAGTTGAAAAATGCCATAACGCGCGCACACACACACACACAAATTACATCACTTTTTAAAAACAACAGTCTTCCTCATTTTTCACAGAGAAATTGTGTTATTTATCTCCCTTAAAAACAATAGGATGCACTCACAGATTCACAAAAACCTCTGTGAAAAGAAAAAGAACATCTTCCATAAAAATCAACTTCCACAAAGTGTTACAAAAAGACATAAAACGACTATACAAATGAGTCATTGCTAAAGTAAAGCTAAACACTCTTTAAACTGCATAAACGGACGACTTGTCACATTGAGAAGCTGCAGGCTGAGCGTGCTTCATGTTAAAGATGACGTGACATTATCAAGCGATTGTGCCCTGCGATGCCAGGTCCAGCATGCAAGAATAGCCCAAAATCTCAAAGACATCAAAAAGGAAAAAAAAGAAAGAAAGAAAAGGAGACCTGTCCAATGTCAACTGTCACTTAACCCTCACCACCACCATCCCGCCAGGCCCCAGCAGCAGGTCAGGGGTAGAGAGGGAACTTAATCAGAGGGTTCTCCTGTTACAAAAGCCCCTCCACTCCTGCTGGCAAGCAGTGGCAGGCCGACAGAAACAAAAGGCAACCGAACGCGACTAGCGCTTTGTTCTCAGGAGAGCTGTGACTGTGACTGCTGCTCCTCCACAAACTGTTTGAGGTTAAAACAGAAGAAGGGATGCCGAGGTCAGGGGTAAACATGAGGCTGGGAGCTCTTTATATGCCACTGACTCGTGAACACAGGCTACTGAGGCGTTTTCAATTCTGGGAAAGTCTGATTATGGCGAATCAATAGTCTCATAATGCGAGTGAATTGCTCTTCACTTTCTTATTATTCAGGCTGATGCATTCATTTTAGCCATTTGTTCTCAGTAGGGCCTGATGTATAATTTCAATAACAGTTTTTTTTAGTCTAGTCTACAGAGACTGCTAGGTCAAACTGACTGAATTGGGGAGATGGAGGACACAAACCTGTACAGCTACGTCCATCTCATTTTCACTTGTCACCATTCCTTGTTAGAGTAAAGTAGAAAGGGACCAGTGCATCAGAAAGATGACTGCACCACCCAAACATCTGACTCTCTTTGCTGTTTTTTCTAATCAATGAATAAATCGAAGGCGTGGGTAGAGATTAAAGAGATCTAAATCTGGGCTAGCATTGCCATTACAACCGATCTAAATCACAACCATGTGACCCAAATAAACAAAGGTGAAGAAGCAGCAGGGAAACCTCACACCAAGCGCCTCACATCAGACAAAACAAAATCTTGAACATATTTTAGTTCCTGACGGTGGATCATCATCTGTCATCTGGAGACACTTTTGGTTAAACCAGACAACCACAAGCAGGAACAGACTCTGGAAAGAGGTTTACCTTCAGGGTGTAGGTGAACTACAAATTAATAAAAAATAACAGCATTACAACAACAGCAGTGAAATAGTCACCAGTGAAAAGCAGACTGTGTAGCTGCTGCTTTAAGAAACACTACAATTAACCCTTGGATAGCCGTCAAAATTTACACCCTTTTACATTCATCGGGACCCAAAAGGGTCCCTTTTTTGACTATGACCATCCGAGGGTTAAACATATTTGGTCCAATAAGAGTTTTTTTTACCCACCAAGCTGGCAGCCTTAGTTCAGCTCCAAGGTTATTATCGTTAACGAAAACTAACGAAATAATGAAAACTAGAAGTGAAAAAACATTTTCATTAACGGAAATAAAATAAATAAAATAAAAACAAAAAAAGGAAAACTAACTAAAACTGTAATGAGTGTTCACAAAACTAACTAAAATTAACTGAATTTATAGCAAAAATGTGTTTAGTTTTCGTAGATGTGTGTGTGTCCTACAATAGTCAAGGGTGAAAATGAAGTTTAGTTTCCAGATTTTTTTTCTTGCTGTCTCATTATGCCAGCAGGTGGCAGTACGTTAGTCGAGTCGTCTGTGTTACTGCTCCGTCCACGCGCAGAATCATGTCAGGAAAAATCAGGAGAAAGCGCCAGAGTCCAATTTGGGATTACTTTGATTATGACTGTGTTTTGGATAAAGCAAGTGTCTTGTAGTGGAAAGAGACAAATTATGAGGGACATTTCTAAAGGGGAAAAAAATCCCACAAACCTTAAAGTGCACTTGAAAAGTTCACACAAGAAGGCTAACCTAGCTTACCTTGAGAAGGGAGCACACTCAACCCTCATCCCCAGAAAACAGAAGCTAACCCCAGGCAAGCTAGCGTGATGCATCACGAGACAACAGGACGGGGATATCGACATAACTGTGTGAGTCAATTGCCCTCAAAAAGTTTATCAATTCACTTGAACCAAAATTACGAACACCCGATGCTGCAAGAGTTAATAGTCTCATTGGGGCCAAGATATAAATTTTATAGTTGCCTGGTATCAATGGTTGTTCATCTGCCCTAATTTATTTATTTAAAGAACCCACAGGTGGGAATGTGATTTGTCTGTCTCTGCGTGTTAGCCCTGCGACAGACAGGCGACCTGTCCAGGGTGCAGGGTATGGTAGCTGGAATAGCAACATACCCAAGGATAAGCAGAAGAGCATGACTGATATGATGAAACTGGGATTTTGTTGCACTTAATTATTGCAAACACAACTAAAACTATAACTAAAACTAATCAAAACTAAACTGAAACTAAGGATTTTCAAAAAAATAAAAACTAAACTAAACTAGCAAACAATTGGTAAAAACTAATTAAAACTGATATAAAATTGAAAATCTGAAGTCAAAACTAAATAAAAATAAAAACTAATGAAAATTGCAAAACTATTAAAACCCTGTTCAGCTCACACTGTTTTCTTAATTATTTCAGTTAAAATACAATTAAAGCAAATCAATATCAAGACCACAGAATCTACCTTTAAGCCAAGGAATATGAGTATTTGTGATTCGTGTTTAAAACAAACAAACAAACAAACAAACAAAACCCTGAATATTGACCAGAACAGTTGCAAGTGTATTTTAGGAGTAATTATTTCTAAACAGAGCAGCCTTATTAATACCAATTTATTTATCCAGTGTATGGAAAAAAAATTAAGGGGTGGGGCTTCTGTCTTCATAGCCTTTATTGTGTTGCTTAGCTAAATAGATTACGACTATCCATGCTCTGTGACGTAATAGATAGGTGAGAGTAGAAAAAAAACCCTGAAACTGAGCAGCAGGTTATTTGTACATAAGATGACTGCATAATGCATTTAATGTGAAAATTCACCGCTGCAACAACATACGACAAAGGATGGACAAGCATATTAGGTCTCCTTAACAACTATACCGTGCCACCCAACACTTAAAACATCCACCGTACCTACAGCTAGGGATGGGTATCGAAAACCAGTTCTTGTTGAGAACCGGTTCCCACTGTTTCAATTCCTTGGAATTGTTTGCCATTTTTGCAAACGATTCCCTTATCGATTCCAGTCGCCCCCAAATGACGTCACCATGTTGCGGAGCGTCATTTACCTGGCAGGAAACATGGCGGCTCCTTTCAGGCCAGGATAGACAAATGTCACCGAGTGACTAAGTTTGTGGTAAAAGGCATGCACCCACAGCAGATGCCCCTGATTTTCGGTAAGTGAATGTGTTTAATTGTAGGCAGGGACATTACTGGATATTCTTGTGTATTTGCTACAGAATAATTTGTGTTGTACTTTGTTATTGCTACAGAAGAATATTTATTTTATTATTTTACATTTACAATTTTTTTTCCTGGGGACCCTGTGACACCCCATTTAAGAGTCGTAGGCTCTCTTAAGGATCTCTTAAGATCTCACTGTTGGGTTTGTAAGGCCATGTTACTCCTAAATTATCTTGTTCAAAGAGAAGATATAAAACAAAGTTCTAAGCTAATCGACCTTAGTGTTCTCCTTTTTTAAAAAGAATCGATAAGAGAATCAATAAAGAATCGAATCGTTAAACAGAATCGAAAATGGAATCGGAATCGTGAAAATCTTATCAATACCCATCCCTACCTACAGCTGAACTAAAGTGTGCTGTATATACATTTTTGATACGTTTTGCATATCTATATACATATATACTGTCAAATCTTTATGTACATACATCAAATATAGTAAACAGTTATCCATTCCAACATTTTTGCAAGCTGCAGCCTGACTATAATATTAAGTTAATGTGCTGGTATGGTGGTGACACTACAGAGCCTTGTTGTTCTAAATGGCTGGTTCGTCTCAAGAACTCAAACAAACATGAATCAAAAGCAGAAACATTCTGTTTTCTCCTGTTTTTACTTTTGGTCTGCAATGACCAACTGAAGCTCTGAGGAGAAGGTGTTTGTTGTGCTGTGCTCATTGACAAATCAGACAAAAGGAGGGAGCTTTAAAACTTTTCTATTTACAAATCACACATTTATTCAACAATTATATCACCAATTATGTGAGCCTTTTCATCTTCAAAGCAACCCCCCTGTTGAAGGGTTCGCGTAAACAAGGTTTAACTTGTTTATCCACAACGTGATCGAAGAAAAGCAGGATCTCCTGGATGGAGACACAGTCCATTTCATGTTAAAAGTGGAGTCACATGGGTGGAAAAGCTACTATTACTGACTCGGAGATGGAAACGTCCTGTTGAATTATCATCCTGCCACCTCGAAAGGATTCTTCTGTCACGTGACTCTACATACTGAGCAACCTCCCTCTTTGCAATGAGCCAACTCATTTACCCAGACTGACAAAAAAAGCTGAATTTCACCAAACGCAAACACGACAGCATTGGCTCAGAAACGGGTACAGTTCCTCTCACTGTGCACAAATCCAGTTCCAAAAGCCATTTCCTCTGCTGCTTTTACAGCTCTCCTCTAACAGACTAGAAAAAGGAAATATGGCACATAAAAAAATCCTTCAGGAGTTCATTAATAAAACCAGGACTGTGCTGAAAATGAAAGTGTCAAAGCCGTGCGTGTGCTTCTCTTGGCGTTTCCTCACCAGCTCGTGTCAGAATATCCACGTGTATTGATGCACCGGTAAATGATTCATACTTACAATCTCCTCAATTATTCACAGGGCAGGAATAATTAACGAGGCACGTGGAGAAGAAGGACTTTGTTAAATGTGGAAGATTTTTTCACATGTAGAGGGGTCGGGGGAAATTCCATTTCTGTGCATTGCAGTCAATGTAATGAGCTCAGGTGTCTCCAGTAACTGATTTTAACAGACAGTAAACAGTAATAAAGCACCAGCATCACAAGGGAAAAGAAAACATTTTAAGACTCTCTGTTCTCTACAACCTCACCATCGTTTGAGGGTGGAGCATCTCTGTATTCACCAGTGATTTTTGGGTGTGAAGCTGTACCGGTTGGCTATATTCTTTTTTTAAATTTTGGCTTTCTCAAAATTTTGAAAAACACTTCAAAATCCTGCCACATTTTACAACATACACATAGATGGATGCAACTCTTATTTTCCTTAATTTAGGAAAAGCTTTTCATTTATCAGATTAAAAGTATAATTTTTTCTGGTAGTATCGACATAGGTAATTTCCACTGCTTTGTATTAAGATGAAATTGAATAAATATAAGTACACGAGGAATTACAAGCCAATATAAAAATCTTTTCTCTCCATTGCTTAAATGTTCTGGACGGCAACAACATTTGTTTTTTCCAATCTCTCTCTCTCTCTCTCTCACACACACACACTCTCACGCACACACACACACACACACACACACACACACACACACACCACTTTAAATCCTAATAAATGCTAAAAATTATAACATGTAAGAATAAATTCCAGGCTGCTCCTAATGGTTCTATTTGATTATTTATTTAGGTGCATCAGCTAATAACAATACATTTTTAAAAATTATCCAGTTGTAGTGGGGAAAGTCAAGTTTATATCTGCCACTTAATAACCATGGGATAGCAAGGGAAATGATTTGCTTGTTTTACATGTTCTTGTGACAAAAGTTAAAACTGAACACTTTAAACCTGAAACACAAAGAAAAGCTGAGGGGTACAACGGGCTCACTGTGCAAATAAAAAGAGAGGAAAAGGCAAAAACACCATTGTCCATATTCACAGAGGTTTTAAAAATGCTCCGACTGCTCTTAACTCAGCAGAGTCCCTTTTCAGGTGCCATTAAAAAACTCAGAGTGAGGAATGGACAAGAACTTTGCAGCGTAGGTTCTTCTCCCTGAGGCACTGCCATTGGGCCTTCATTAAAAATCCCAGCATGATTCTTGTTAGTGATGCTGAATCCATGCAGGGAAACTCGTTCCGTAATGACAAACATGATTTAACGGGGCTTACAGGTTGGGTCTGAAAGAAGATATCACAAGTCAAGGAATAAAATTCGAGATTTAAATCGGCTATTCCTCATGAATGGATAAATAATGTTGTTCAATCTGATTATATCTTTAATGACACAAAAACGTCTCCCATCACCGACCCTGGTGGTGATTGAGAAAGCTTTCTCCGCTGACACTGTTTTGCTGGATTGCATGGCAGGCACATCCAGTGGGAATTAAATAAATTAACACTCCAAAGGCGTTAATGGCGTAATGCAGTTAAATCATCGAGCGAGAAATGCCAACGCATCTGCGATCAAGATCAACCACCAACAACATCATCTCTGCCCAATCTAATCCGGTGCACTTGATTAACTCCTCGTTATTGCGGGCCTGGATCGCGTTTCTCCCTCCAGTGTTTTATGCTGGGTGTTTTTTTTTCCATGTCTCACCTGCACACTCCACTGCTTAAAATGTGATTACGAAATCTTAGGTTTAGGCATAAAAGTAAGCAAAGGTAAGGATTTTTTGTTGGGCACTTTTTACATTTTTGACAATTTCATGTTATTAATAATAACAATAAAAAAACACTATCAACATGTAACTGATTGGAAAAATTATCATTTCTTGCAGTACAACTAGGATTTAATTCCCCTTTGAACCTGAAGAAATTAAAGGTTAAGAGCAATCCAGTTCAGCTGTCTATGTCAAAATGTTAAGAGATATGACTTGCCACCAACCTTCCCCCGAAGTCCAGTAACATCATTTAAAGTCTTATTAAATCCTGAAATGTAAATGTTTTTCAAGAGCTTTTCAGGAGTCCTTTTAGTTTCAGCTCTGCCTGTCTGTCTGCGTGTGCCTGTGTGTCAGGCCTTCCCACAGTCTTGCCCAGATCCTGCCCAAATTGGATACGAAGTCATTAGTGTCCCAACTCGAAGCATATGTTCCAAGTTGCTGAGCATTTCATTTCACAAGACGATGACGAGGGGGCTGAGGAGAGGGAGTTAAAAGGAGAAAAAAAAAAAAAAAAAAAGAAACACAGTCGGCACAGAAAAATAAACCAGACGCAAACTGGGCCAGACTGAGCCTGTCGCTCACTCACACAGAGGCAGGGGCGTCCCATGCTCCGAAGAAAGTCCACTTTGACTTCGGGGTCACGTTCCACAGCATCAGCTTATGAGCGCCACTGTGTGCGTGCGTGACTTTCTACGTGCTCTACATTCATGTTTTCATATGCGGGTCAGGGAATGATACCTTCCACACCACACAAAAGGCACTGCTGTACTCCATCTGAGAAATCTAAATATTCTGTCTAGGACGGGAGGGGAAAAAAAACATTAGAGCGAGGATTATATTTCAAAAGGCGGGCAACCCCCCACCCCCAGCCTCTACCCCTCTCTCTGCTTGCAGAGAAGCAACAACTTTATTTATGTCCAAATACTGCAGATGCAGTGAGAGAACGGCGAGCAAGTCGGATTATTATCTCCCAAATCTAAACAAACCTTTACTTTCCTCGAACAGAGCTCGTATTCTATAAGCACTTAAACATAGCAGGGGTGGGGGTGGGGGGATGGGCTCGGAGGATTGTGTGTGTGTGCGTGAGCGCGTGTAATCTCAGGGTTCCCAGACCGAGTTTAAGAATGACAGGGTAAAACACTGCAGGCTCTGTGGAAGCCAGGAAACAGCCTAATGTATTTATCCAAACACATATCTGCTGAGAGGCCCCATGGCTTTAACACATCCCCTCACCTCCAAAAAGATTCACACTGAAAACTGGACTTAAAACACCCCCCCCCCCCCCCCCCCCAAAAGAAAACAACCCCACAATGAGCAAAAAATACAACAAGAACAACAACAACAAAAACCTGATTACAGTGATTATAGGAATAAATACTGAGATTACATTCTCAAAGTTTTCAACCACTATATTATTACATTTTTTCCACTCTTTTCCTCTTGCACTGAACTGAAACTTCTACCGTAGACCCTCTTTCACAAAATAACACCAAAAATACACCTTATAACGACTTTCTTACAGCTGCATCTGTTCTCGTTTGTCATCGTCTGGAATAAAAGTAAAACAGTCTCCAGGTGACGAATGAAGATGATGATCCACTTTTAGAAAATGTTTTTAAGTTTCCCTGTAAACATCAGGAAGATCCATCCTTTTCCTACTTTGCTTTCTCCCCCTCCTCCTCTTTCCATTTTCTTCCAAAAATGTTTTATGTAAGGCTTTCACAACTCAACTTATGCACAACTGCTGCAGCACTGCAAATAAAAAGGCAGGGAGAAACCATAGTAAGACTTCCCAGGGAACCAAAAACAAACCCTGTCAATTCAAGAAGCATGAAAATAATAATTCCAAAAATAAACCATGGTATTTCAGAAAAAATGTTACCTCAGAGAGGATGTGTTTGTTTTTCTTTGGTTTTTTTAAAATTTTTATAAAGACAGAAAAAATTGTGTGGATGTTCTATTATTTGCCTTTTCAAAGACTGCGGAAGCCTCACCAAACATCAAACCAGACTCTGTTCTGGTGAATCCTGTGCTGCTCGACATGTGTTAACCCAGACTCACGACGACGCATTTGTTCTGATTTTTAATGTTGTCTTTGCGATCCATTAAAACAGGACTGATGTAACACAAGCTGATAGGTGAGGTCGCCTCCCTTTTCACCACACTCGGAAGCACGGGCACTTGCTGTACTTGGCAGCCCCACTTGCAGCTGAGGAATCCCAAATCAACACAGTGGCACAATTGTGAGAACACTGCCAACACCAAGAGGAAGGCAAAACTCCACTGAGCTGTTTACAATACTCCATCTCCCAAAAATAATCCTGCTTACATGAATGTGATTATTATGCACACACACACACACACACACACACACACACACACACACACACACACACACACAGGATTGTGGGACTGAGTGTTTCAGGCAAACGATATTTTAAAAAAAACAAAAAAAACTTGTCTGCCAGATGTTGCTGCTCCCTAAAGTGAAACAGTGCAGCTGTTTGTTGAAGATCTTGGACTGACTAAAAACATCTCCTTTATGATTGTTTACATATCTGCATTATCTCAGCCTCTCACACTTCACATACAAAATTAATTAATTAATTTAAAAAAACTCCAGTCCTGCACGACAATCCCAACAGCTGCCATCTCGGTTCAGCCCGGTGCCACCACCGCATCTGCAGCCCAAAGCAAAGACTTCTCCCGGCCTCTTATTTGGCTTCATACACACCAAGGTGACGTAGTTACTCCACTTAATACGTTGATTTGCCGATTTTTCAGCTTCACCTTTGATTTCAGTGTGATCTAAGAACGCTGTAACTGCGCAACAAGATCAAACATGTGTGCACAAATCTTTAATCGTGGCTCTGCAGCTCTCTGGAACAGCGTCTCAGCGATCTCTAAGATGTGATTTTGAAGATGCTGCAATGAAAGGATTCTCACAAGTCAATCATATGTTGTTGTTTTTTTGGGTTTTTTTTTTTTACCATAACATTGCCTAAACTGACAATTTTATAATTACCATTTTCTGTGCTAACAAGGAAAGCTGGGAGGAGAAAAAACCCTTGAGCTTTGCTGTGATTTTACCCCCAACAACGTAATTATATGTGAGGACTTGGGAACGGCACATTTGTACAGACCTCACTGTGAAAGCTGTCTACAACAAAGATTAGAATGCTTTGGTTAGCGCTCTATGTTTTGGCGTGGGCTGGATTTTCTCACATTATTGTACATTTTGGTGTTTTGACTTTCAAAAATTCAAAGCAGCGTCACCATCGGCACTGCTCTACAATGTTTATTTCGGGCATAAATTGCATTTATCCCCGTGTGTTCCGCTCACGATGTAGAAAAAAAGAAAATAAATTGATGGGCTGTGCTTTTCCCCATAAATAAATGCACACGTAAAGGCAAAAAAATGAAAAAGAAAACAGGAGAAAAGAAAGAAATGACAAACAACTCCATTACAGCGATGATGGAAACTACAAACAGGCTCTTCAATCTCTTCCTGGCCCTGCTGCAGGTTAACTTCACAACATACACAGAGAATAAATGTCATGAGCACGCAGTGTACACAAAACCAGCAGTCAACAACCTTTTGGAAAAATCTCACAACTGCTCTAATTGGAAGAAGACACAAAGTGAGCTGCAGCTCTGTTAATATCTGGTCACAGCTAAAACACAGCGTTGTAAAGTGTGTTTGTGTGTGAGGGTGTGTGTCGAGGGTTGATGGGTCACAGCGCTCTGACCCACTAATGAGAGGAGCAGCATAACCACATCAGACAAGAGCAACACTAAGTAACTGGTCTAATAAATAACTAAGGAGAGCGCCTTAATGCAGACAAAGCATCCACATACCGCAATGACAACATGGCACAAATGATAACCGTCTCACAGCGAGACCGCAGCACACACCGGTGAACAGTATGCACCAACAGCACACGCAAGAAAGATTACAAAAATAAATAAATAAAACAACACCACAAGTTAGAAAAACCAGCGCAAGTATGTGTGATGCACAGAATCAGTGCTAGTCTGCAGATGCTGCGCTTTTGTTCAGTGCTTCACTGCCGCTAAAACTTTTATTCACAAAGAATGATTTGTACTGCGTTACATCACGCACCACCATACACTCAGTGAACAACAGAGACTGCATCAAACCTGCTGGCTTCCTGTATTGTTCTTAAAGCGTATGCATGATTCTGAAATTAGTTTAAAATGTCACAGAAAGTGCAGGTTTATAAATGACACTGCTGCAATGTGTCATTTAAATGTTCCTCGTGACCAACTCAGTTTGGAATAAAGATCACAAATAAAATTCATTTGGAGAGAGAGGAAATATTTCTTTCTGATTTAACTTTGCCAGCTCATAACAACTGTGTGTGTGTATTTGTGTGCGTGTGTGAGCGTGAACTTACATGTGGACGTGTGGGGGCTGGAAGCGGCTCTGGTTGATGTTGTAGTGCGTGAAGGCCTGTGTGGGGTTGGAGCTGTACTCGTCCACAGTGATGGTCACTTTGCCATGAGCCATCCTTCCACAGTTTGGACATGAGATGCTGTTCGTTCACCGAGATTCAGCAGCGAGCCGTGCGGCGGTCATCCTTCAGAGCTGCTCTCCAGAAGCCCAGGAAGCCTCCCTGCAGCAGCAGCAGCAACCCAGCCGACTGACTCGACCACGACACACTGCTCTCTGCACCGACAGGAGACACACACACACACCAGCTGCTTTAACAAGGCGTGCACTTTCTTCTGAATACACTCACGAGCAAGGGCTTCGCATAAGAAAATAAAAAAATATCGCAGGTTAGACTTATACATTTTAAAGTGAATGCAAATGCAAAGACTAAAGATAAAGCACGCATGCATGCAGTGACGGCATGTACGGTCTTATTCAGCTTCAGAGAACAGAAACCACCTGAAATTTGCTAGAAAAAAAATCCTCAAACAGCTCATCAAACACAAGCCTCAATAGAAAAATACAATGAGGCAATTTAAACACAATTAGCAGATGTACTCTACCTTTAAAAGCAGCAAGGGAATTTTTTAAGAGTGAAGTTTACAAAAAACTCTTCTCTGACTTTTTAAGCAACAATTTCTACTCTGGAAAGCACTTTATTAGCTTCAATGAAAACATATTCAAATGTAAAAAAATTAAATTAAAATAAAAAATTTCAATCACTACAAGCAAATTAAAAAACAACAACAAAAAACAAAACAAAAAGAAAGGCTGCAGGCAGAATGTCTGCTGGTGAGGAATTGCTGCAATTGCTTCTATAAAATGAGAAATTCTTCACAATGCATGCATGCTTCAAAGAGGTCTCCTTCCCCACTGACTGTAAGCCAAGCACAAAAACATATCCATGCTCCAATTTTGAAAGGATCCAATAGCAATTAATGAGATGCTATGGCATCTCTGCTCCACTGTACAACAAAGACTTAAAAAGAAAATGCTGCTATGATGCATCCCTGGAGCTCACTCACCAGATCCGCTGTGAGTCTCCTTGCACCCTGAGCCTCCCTCCTGTCTGACCTCCCTAACTGATAGTAAAGTGGCCACTGTGGGCTTTGACAGCCGTTTTATACCAGACCTCCTGATGCAGCCATGAGCAAGAGAAGAAAAGAAAAGAAAGAGGGAGAAAAAAATGCCCTCAATTTAACAAGTCTGTCATATCTTTTGGAGGGAAATCAACAAAGCTCGAGAGTTCACATGATGGTTAAATCCTTGGATGGAGAAGTGAGATAAAAACAAAAAAAGCAGCTGCTGGATAAACAAGACTCCAATTTAAACTTTGTTTTGTTTGTTTGTTTTTTTTAAAGAAAATGTCCTATTTTCACTAAAGCATTGATTTATGTTTTCTGGGTCGGCTGCATCCTGCTTCCTATTATGCACGTTATAAATTTAAGTCAAAAAGATATATGCCAGCCGAGAAAAAGCTGGTTAAACTAGACTTTTAAAATAAAATAAATAAATAAAAATTAAAAATGCATGAGCAAAATCTAAGCAGCTCCACTGCACACTCAACTCTTTACATTTCAAAGTGTGGAAAAAAAGAGTCACATTAAAATCCTTGTTACACATGAAACAAGTGTATTGATCTTCCTGGGCCTTAAATTAAAAAAAAGAAAAGAAAACTCACTTCTGTACAAAACTGCCCTATCGGATGTCCTACACTTCACCTCCTCTGCAATCATTAAAAAATCTGAACCTAGTACTGCTTCTGCTGCAGTTACTCGGGAAATTTGCTTTTTCTCTGCAAATGTAGGCCGAAAATCTGTGTGCAGCATGCTTCACAGTCTTCTGATTTTGTGTGTGTGTGTTTCTATGTGTGTCGGGCTGCCGA
The DNA here is from genome assembly GCF_018398535.1 of Haplochromis burtoni. Taxonomy (NCBI): domain Eukaryota; kingdom Metazoa; phylum Chordata; class Actinopteri; order Cichliformes; family Cichlidae; genus Haplochromis; species Haplochromis burtoni. The sequence continues at coordinate 152,715 of NW_024582691.1, read as the reverse complement.
AACTCGCCTGTCTGTCTATCTCTACCTTATGGCTACAGTAGTAGCAACTAGCACTCTAGCTTAGCCTGCTAAACCTGCCCTGGCAATAGATTTTTTTATTATTATTATGCACGCTGTAGCTTCGCGTTGAGCTGCTTTTCTGTAACGTCGGTGCGCGCACACATGGTCGGTGCAGTCCTCGGATATGTAGCGCGCTCGTAAGCCAGCATATAGCTAACTTCAGGAGTAGAAATCACTCCGGTAAGCAGAGGAGGGGTTGAAGGCGAATAAATTGACCCTTTCTGATAACACGCTCACACAACGATGCGTTCTATGCGCCGCTCGCTATTAACACCGCCGCTTGCAGGAACGTACACAAAAAGAAAGGTCCGTGCAATCCTGAACTCTGCTTCTGAGATACTAAAAGCACCCAAAGGTGGTCAGTGTCACAACACCGTCGCGCTAACCTCTCGCTCTTCCTCGTAAATGACAAGCCACCTTATAACCGACAGCTTTGTGTCAGGGGTTGCTTTTTCCCCCCCTCCTAGTCTCCTCTCTTTCCCCCCTTATTCCCTTCCCTTTTCGGTTCTCAAAGAAAAGCGGAAAGGTTGTTCTACCTTCGTCGTGTGGGGTTTTTTTGTGCGTGTTTTTTGTGGCCGGAGAAAATAGTGTCGGGTCGGGGTCGCCCTCTACGCAGCGGCGGCGGAGGAGGCGGCGGCAGCGGCGGCGGAGAGACGTGGGTCCATGCGGCAGCAGCAGCAGTAGAGCGGGCAGGTTCGTACACGACCGTCCGGGGGTTGCGGCAGATAGGGCAGAACCTTCGACCCGACGGGACCTCTGCTGGCTCCTGTGGAAAGAAACCAGACAAGAAGAGAGCGGAGGGGGTAAAAGCCAGAGAGAAGGACGAGAGACACTGACAGACAAGAGGGGGAGAGAGAGAGAGATAGAGAGAGCGCGAGAACAGCTTGGGTCTGACGGAGGGGGAGCCGGAGTGCAGTGAGTCGAAGCTGCCACTGGGGTCAGAGAGCAGGAGCAAGCACAACCCCCCGCCACCTCCCGTGCGCGTGCCCTTACCGGCGGGCACACGCAAGAGGCAGGAGAAGTGGAGGGGAGGGCGGGGAAGGAGGAGGGTGCTCGCGCAGTCCCGCTCTATGCTGCATTCACTTACTTTCGGAAATGGCAAGTCTTGTCAAATGAATGAAATGAGTAAAGATGATTAGCCAGGATGAGTATTTTTTTGTGTGTGGTAACAACAACGTTGCTTTGGAATAAATAATACTTTATTAAACCACAATGTATATTTACATAATTATTATTTTAAGCCCATGTTTCTAAACTGCCAGCTAATTTACAAAATATATAAGTATTTATAGAGCCTAGACTGCAAAAATGTGATATGTTGTAATATTCAATTGATTTATTGAAGATTGATCAGTCGTTTATGTGGCGACCAAAAGATGCTGGGAATACATGTCTGTGGGGAAGAAAACAAGTACGCCTGGTATAAATGCTACAACTTACTAAGGATGTGATCTTTATAAAAGGGATTACAAGTAGTAGCAAATACGTTATTTATAGAGAGTTGTCAAGTGAGTTAGCTTTTAATAAATAGAAGTTTCCAAATATTGGCTGATAGTATTAATATTTAAAATCTAAATTAATGCATTTTTGTGGCACAGAAGATTGTTACCTGGAAAAAAGCTAAATTCTAAATTATTAAACAGAACTTTTTTTTGTTTTTTAAAGAACATTACAAAGAGTCTGTAAGTATACCTAATGACTTAATTAATGATTTATAAGTCATAGAATGCATGCTTATTAAGCTGGATCAAAGTATTTGTCTTAACATATAGCTTCTGCTATTATCATGCCTTGTCTTTTATTATCTAGAGGACAAATCCAAATATCTATATCTATAATAGTTCATTCAGTGTCTTTTGAGAACATTAACAATAGACTTGGCAGATTACCAAACAGCCTTTAGTTACAGAGTAACACCATGACAAACACTCATCTCAGAAATATTTCATAACATGAAAACCTAAACCTTGAAATACTAAGAAGCATCCATCCAGGTTCCGAAATTTACTGTTCTCCCTCTGTGTCTTCAGTTGGCCATGAAGAAAGCTGTGGACTGGAAGGTTTGCTTTTGGATATCAGGCATGGTCTAATAAGAAGGTTGTTGATTTTATTCCTTGAAATATGCAGTAATCAATACTTTTGGTAGCTGTACCTTGAACTTGTTTGTAACAAGCATATATACTGAAGCTAACTGATTGTCCTGGCAGTGACAGACAGGAAAGTACTGATAGGAATGCACTTTATCTTTTATGGGTAAACTGGATACCTGTATGCCTCACTCTTTCCTTGTATTTGAGCATCAGCTAGCATGCACATTCTCACACTGAAACATAGATCAGTGGAAATGTTGACCTGGAATATTTTTTTCATAAGATCACAGATGTGTGGGAAATGGTGCCAGAGTGTAGAAGGTGTTGTAAAATCAATGATTAGAAGACAGCATGGCCCCTTTGGGTACACAAGTAAACAATACTAATGAGTACCTGTGGGAGTCCATCACACAACCTGAAATGGGGCAGCACAGTTTCCAAACTGGGAAATCCTGAAACTTGGCTGACTGGTTGTAAAAGCAGCTTCCTGATCACCAGGGTTTAACTCACCGACTATCACTTCTCTGAAGTATACAGTGGGGCAAAAAAATATTTAGTCAGCCACCGATTGTGCAAGTTCCCCCACCTAAAATGATGACAGAGGTCAGTAATTTGCACCAGAGGTACACTTCAACTGTGAGAGACAGAATGTGAAAAAAAAATCCATGAATCCACATGGTAGGATTTGTAAAGAATTTATTCGTAAATCAGGGTGGAAAATAAGTATTTGGTCACCTCAAACAAGGAAAATCTCTGGCTCTCACAGACCTGTAACGTCTTCTGTAAGAAGCTTTTCTGTCCCCCACTCGTTACCTGTATGAATGGCACCTGTTTGAACTCATCATCTGTATAAAAGACACCTGTCCACAGCCTCAAACAGTCAGACTCCAAACTCCGCCATGGCCAAGACCAAAGAGCTTTCGAAGGACACCAGGAAAAGTATTGTAGACCTGCACCAGACTGGGAAGAGTGAATCTACAATAGGCAAGCAGCTTGGTGTGAAAAAATCAACTGTGGGAGCAATCATCAGAAAATGGAAGACATACAAGACCACTGATAATCTCCCTCGATCTGGGGCTCCACGCAAGATCTCATCCCGTGGGGTCAAAATGATCATGAGAACGGTGAGCAAAGATCCCAGAACCACACGGGGGGACCTGGTGAATGACCTGCAGAGAGCTGGGACCAAAGTAACAAAGGTCACCATCAGTAACACACTACAACGGCAGGGAATCAAATCCCGCAGTGCCAGACGTGTTCCGCTGCTGAAGCCAGTGCATGTCCAGGCCCGTCTGAAGTTTGCCAGAGAGCACATGGATGATACAGCAGAGGATTGGGAGAATGTCATGTGGTCAGATGAAACCAAAGTAGAACTTTTTGGTATAAACTCAACTCGTCGTGTTTGGAGGAAGAAGAATACTGAGTTGCATCCCAAGAACACCATACCTACTGTGAAGCATGGGGGTGGAAACATCATGCTATGGGGCTGTTTTTCTGCCAAGGGGACAGGACGACTGATCCGTGTTAAGGACAGAATGAATGGGGCCATGTATCGTGAGATTTTGAGCCAAAACCTCCTTCCATCAGTGAGAACTTTGAAGATGAAACGAGGCTGGGTCTTCCAACATGACAATGATCCAAAACACACCGCCCGGGCAACAAAGGAGTGGCTCCGTAAGAAGCATTTGAAAGTCCTGGAGTGGCCTAGCCAGTCTCCAGACCTCAACCCCATAGAAAATCTGTGGCGGGAGTTGAAAGTCCGTGTTGCTCGGCGACAGCCCCAAAACATCACTGCTCTCGAGAAGATCTGCATGGAGGAATGGGCCAAAATACCAGCTACTGTGTGTGCAAACCTGGTAAAGACCTATAGTAAACGTTTGACCTCTGTTATTGCCAACAAAGGTTATGTTACAAAGTATTGAGTTGTATTTTTGTTATTGACCAAATACTTATTTTCCACCCTGATTTACGAATAAATTCTTTACAAATCCTACCATGTGGATTCATGGATTTTTTTTTCACATTCTGTCTCTCACAGTTGAAGTGTACCTCTGGTGCAAATTACTGACCTCTGTCATCATTTTAGGTGGGGTAACTTGCACAATCGGTGGCTGACTAAATACTTTTTTGCCCTACTGTAAGTGAAGTCTAGGAAAAAGGCTTGTCTTGATTTTCTTCAAACACAATTTTTTGATTGATCTTGATTTTTTTTTGTGTTTCTCTCTCATGGTGTGCAGCCTTTACTATGATCTGTTTGTTTAAAATGTATTTCCACATGAAACTGATGTCACATTTTCAGTATTCAAGGTATAAAGCATCAGATACCGCATTCGTGTAGAGAAATAATCTAATCTCAAGGTCTGGGTGCCATCAGCTTTGAATTATACTCTTTTTCTGTGCATGGTACAGGCTCTATTGTCACCACCTGAGCAAAGTAGGGTATCTGCCATCTTAAAAAAATCAAGTTTGGCTCAGTGGGAATTAACACAATTATTCAAACTATACTCTTGTACATGGCTGCACATAAGTGGTCCGCAGGTGCGCATGCGCTCTCAAAATAAAAGACCCGCACCAGATAAGAAGTTGCAACGCGCGTTTGCATACATAAGATTTTCTGGAGGAAGACAGACATTTGTTTAGAACTCTTAAAGATGTCGAAGAAGCAAGCTCCTTTAAGCAATTACTTTGGTGATCCTCCACCTCTAAAGAAATGTCAGAAGGAGTCCGAACCGCAAAACAAGCGTGTATTCTCGGAAAAGTGGTTGCAGGAGGTGAGCTGGCTTCAAACAAATGATGAACGCACGGAGATGTGGTGCAGAATATGCCGTGAAAATCCTACTTTAGCGGACAACTTCTTATCTGGTGCGTGTTTTTTATTTTGACAGCGCATGCGCACCTGCGGACCACTTATGTCCACCCCTGCTCTTGTATCATATAACTAACATATAATACTGTGCAAAAGTCTTCAGACACCTCTCATTTTTTATATTTTTATCTACTTTTTTTTGGAAATACAGTAAATGGTAAAATGGTAAATGGCCTGCATTTGTATAGCGCTTTACTCAGTCCCTAAGGACCCCAAAGCACTTTACACTACATTCAGTCATTCACCCATTCACACACATTCACACACTGGCAATGGCAAGCTACATTGTAGCCACAGCTGCCCTGTGGCGCACTGACAGAGGCGCAGTAGATAAGGCAAGAACAGATTTTGTACAATTCTAAAATCTGATGGTACATTTCTATTTTTATAATTCTGTCAGATTTAACAAAATCCCATACACCACTCTCTAAAATGTAGTCCCAAACCATGACAGCGCCACCACCGTGTTGTTACAGATGACTCTTTGTAAAAACGCATTGTACTCTCGATTTAGATTAATCTCTCCTGAAGACCTGTTGCTTTGATTTTTTGTTGGGTTCTTGTGTAATTTGATCTTTTCTCTTATTTAGTTGTATTATCAATCTTATTTCATACAATATTCTGTAAAGTTTATAAATCATGACACGATTTAGTGATAAAATGTTCAACACTGCAGGGTATCCTTTAGTCATATCCTGCTTTAAAACAAAACAAAATAAAAAAAACAGTGCTTAATAAATCAATCAATGTGAGGTCCACATTTTATAATCACTCTGTAATCTTTCCTTATGGTTTGAAAGGTAATGTATTTTTTGTCCCCAGATAATGATCCATACTAACTTTGAAAAACTGATTTTGCCAATTGAAACCACCCCAATCAGAAAACAGTGAACGCTCTACAGTGGTAATCGATCAGTGTCTTAAAGCACCTTTAGTCTTTTGCAATTTGTGGTGTTGAATCCAAGCTTCCACATACTGACATGTTTACAACAAACATCCACTGCTCAAGCACAATGAATGGCGTGCTGTGTTTTGCACTGTTTGCTAAGTGTTCATTGTTCATTTGCAATCCTTACTACAAGTTTCTCCTCCAGGTGAGGCCCTGTCTCCAGGGCGCAGCAGCACAGAGCTTTATGGACGAAGGGTTTGTGCTGTTGAGTTTGACTGTAGCTTTGACTGGTAACTCAGTGTGAACTGATAACTGCATTAATCATTTTCTGTCTTGCAATCAATCTCATTTCAAATAATGTAAACATGCCAGCTGTAAGTTATTGTCCACTTCTGAAAAATGGAGGTGCCCAACTACTTCCATCATAGTTAATGATGCATCACATCTACAGGATATTCACAGCTCGGCACCACATGTGCACCACATATGCACAGAATGAACCCCCCCCCCCCCCCAAAAGTTCTGAATTATATTGTTAAAGCTGTTGTTTGTAAGGGTGCTGCTGCCACGCGATGTTCACGTTCTCTTCACGTCTCGTTTTCTGGCCGTTCACCTTGACTTAATTCGCTGTTATTGTAGACCTTCGGTGTTACTCATAGTCATTCAGCTATAGTCTCATTAAACTAACGTTAGTGCGGAGTTATCATGTGTCTGTGAAGGGAAACCTCTTGCAGCAAACTATGTAATCTACTCAGAAAAGTTACCTGCACAGCCTGTAAGAAAACTGCAGAAGAGAGTATTGAGGATAAAGTGAACATTTTCATAGCAAATTGAAGGCTATTAAAAGTCTCAGCTTTAGGCAACATTAAAAAGATGAAACAATAAATCACTATATATTTTTTCTTTGGTCTTTATTAGACTAGAGTGTGTGTTGTGGGTCATGAGTTAAACTGCCTACAGACAAACTTTAAATAATTGATGATAATTTAAATGCTGCCACCTCTTTCCTTCACTGCTTATTGCAGCTTATTCTTTGATCCCATAAAGCCTTTCTTTGAAATATTATGGTTGACCTCCATGTTTGCAGCCTTCTCTGAATCTTTGAATCAGTCTCCACCTCACCTCAGTGACCACAGAGGATCTTGAGGTGAAAATCATTATACGTAAGGTAGAGCAAATCAAAATGAAGGGAAATTATTATTTTGCAATTGCTGTCTATCACTGAGTTCATCAGCAATTTAAAGCATTCAAGACTAAAAATATATATATAATAATAAAGCATTAATTTGTTAGTGCCAAGGCTATACCTTTTAATATACTGATGGGATTTTTGATGAGAAAAGGCTGCGTGGGACTATCCATAATGGGCCCATCTGAGAGGCTCCACCACATTTACATGTCTGCCAGTTGAGGCAGGGCTGGCTTTTTTCTAATTTTACTGACATGCTTCAATTTCCCAGGACCATCAGCGCATCCCCCCACTGCCACAACAGCCCTGCAAGTCATTTCCATTTGACTTTTCTCTTATCTGCGCAAAAAAAGAAAAAAAAAAAGCATTTCCATCTACTAGCCGGGGGGTGTTAATGTGAAAGCAGGGTTTAAATTTTATGTGGAGAGGCCACATTTAAACATTTGACCAGCGTTTGTTCTCCTGACTGCATATAGAAAACTGATGATAGATACGGGACCAAATGTCAGAGAAAGAAATGGCTTTTGCTGTGAATGTTTTATTCAGCCCCGTGCCGCGCCAATCACATTTATACAATAGAAAATGTAAATGTTATGCAGAGTGCTAAAAAAAACCCCACACTATATATTTTATGACCTTCTATAAAAGAGGGTAAAATGACTTTCCATCCAAATAAGGCAAAAAGAAATGGAACACATATTTAATGGGAGAAGGAAATAGGAGTGCAAGCTTCTTGCGGGAGGCACAGGGTGATATTCACTTAACCTACCGGCCGCAGCGGTTCACCGGCTCTAACCTGCACAGATTTATGCCCGTCTGTGGCACTGTCTGTCTTCACTGCCCACCTTGCGGATAAATAAAACGAAAGGCCTGTCTGTCTGAGAGGCCCATCCACACATAGGCAGGAGTTGGGGTTTTTCAAATGTTAATGTCATTCAGATTTATGGGAGGCAGATAGATGGTTGCTGAGGGTATGGCAGGCTAGATACTGTTTATGTCATTGAAATGCACACAGACAAAAAAAATGTTTGCCCCTGAGCCACAGCAGCAGCAGCAGCACTCTTCTGGCACCAGCCTTGTGTTTAGAAATGAACACACAAAAATGAATACTATCTCAAGATTCAAGTTTTCTTTTTCTCACTTTTCCTCAGCCTGGTGTTATAGGACTGATAAAAAAAAAGTAGGGGAGAGGAACTGAAATCTACATACCAGCTAATTTTATTAGCACATAAAGTGCTTTTGTCCAGTGGAGCTTGAAGAGAAAGCGAGGAGCAGAAGTGTAGGACAGAAGAAAGGCAAAGAGAGAGCATACTGGCATGAAAGCCAAGTGTATTAATTCCCCTCCCATTCTCCTGCTGTGTTGTGATAGACTGAGTAATATGCAGGCTCACTTTCTGTGCCAAAGGCTAGACGGAGGCTCACTCAAGAGGACTCTGTGAGTCAGTCTCTCTCTTTTTGCCTCCTCTCCGTCTCTTTCTTCCCAAGCCCCTTTCAACTTTAGCAGTGGTAAACTGCAAAAATAAAACAATCACTTCATTTCCCGCCCCACCACCCCTGAGATCCAGCTTTACTCGCAACCATTCAACACAATCAGTGTGCCTCCGCTCCATCTCTCCATCTCTCCCCACACGTGTGTGAAAATGGTCAATACCGTATAAATTAGGAGAACTCTGAGGCACGCTGTGATCCACGTGGAGTGAGCGTGTATTAAATTACGTTAATTGACTGGATGAAGTTCAGAGGAGGACAACACTGGGCTGCACTCAGTCCTCAGCTGCTCTGCTGAAGTGGCTCCTGTTCTCCTCAGGTGATGACCTGAGCAGGCACATTCACAATTAATCCACTATTTATTCTATCACGGTGATAACTTTGTTTCATCCTCTGACTGCATTTTCCAAGAACTCCATGCACAGTTTTATGAGTCAAAGCCTGTAAGCCCACATGATGTATTCCAGTGTGTGGTATATGCATGTGGCGCACTTAGTATTGTGGAAACCAGACAGTGCATTACATATTCAATTTGAATTTCAGCCTGAACAAACTGATTTAAAAAAAATTCCAGTAATATTTATGATGTCTTTCAGCAGTCATTTGGCATGAGAGCCACTTATCCTTCCTTCTTTTGAAATTCACTTTAAGCCTCTTGTTGGGCAGATAAATGGCAGGAAGGGGTTAGACTTTTAACTTGTTTTTGCTCTTGTTGTACAATAAAATGCTAATATTGAAATGCTGTTTTCAGTGTTCTGTCTGCTGTATGTAAAAGGGTTGAAAACACAGCACTTCTCTGTGTGCCTGTGTGTATTTGTGGGTGCAAAGGTTCACCATTACACTTGCTTCTAAGGATCAGGCGAATGAGAGGGAAAGGAGCAAATAACAACGGGATAAAAGCATGTCAGCAGGTCAGCTGGTCAGACAGTGAGGGCTGATCTTCCAAATGCAGAGACTCACCCAGAAAACAGAGCGACAGAAAGAGGGCAGAGACTGCAGATGAAAGCCAATGAACTCAAAAACAGCAGAGAGAGGGAGAGAGAGAAGCAGAGAGAGGAGGATGATTCCTGTGAACATAAGATTAAAGGAAATATGCACACTTAAACAATGTTAAAATTATCCCTGGAAACATACCATACTTTGTTTCAGCTGGCTTTGCACCTCTCAGCTTTGCTAAGCTCTTGATGCAGAGGGCACGGCTGAGTTGCAGACTCCAGTGTTCCATCTGCCTTCGTTTCAATGATGCATCAACTTAAAAAAATTAAACTTTCTGGAGAAAAAAACCCAGATGCTCACATTTCTTTTCTTTGCTTCTAGTTTCAGCTTCTTCTATTGCCATACCAGTGCTGATGCACAGGTTTGGGTTAAAATTGTTGGCAAAGAGGTACATGTTGTTGAGTTGAAATGCTTATTCATATTGACTGCTGGTGTGCAGCTAGGAGGCAAGAAAATTTTTTGGACCATTCTAATATCTGACAGTACCTTTCTGCGTTTTGCTGTGAAAACCTACTTCGACATCTTCCATGCAAACCGCAAGCCACAGCTGCCCATAGTTTTATGGGAGATATCCACTTGTCTGCAAACAGCTGCCAACTACTCTCCAAGAGGCTGTGAATCTGTGAGAAGTGCAACATAAAACAGAAACAGACTGTATAAGCTGCACATTTTGATACATGCTGGCTGCACCAATTAGGTATAAGTTTTCCTTTGAATGTGATGCTTTGGGTGTGCGTCATACTTCCTCAAGGTTTACTACCGCTCATGAGTAGATAGTGAGTGTTTGCAGACCAGTTGGCGTCTTCCATGCAAAGTGCAGCAACTGTGGCAATCTGCTAATGGCCAAAGCAATCACAGGGAAGTTTTCAGCACAGCTCCCTCTTTCACCTACAGTATCAACGGCCAGCACCCTCCAGAAACCACACACAACCAGGGAATACAAATTTCATCACTCCGCACACATGGCACCCAAGTGGGCTTTAAGTCAAATAGTTTGTCTTCCCTGCATATCTTGCGGTCTACTTTGTTGTTTTCTTGGTCAAAATCAGTTGGCTGTATATTAGATTTTTCTAGAGCCACTGCAGAGTTTGACATTAGCACAATTAGACAGGACTTCTGTCTACAGCTGCCACTTTTCTTTCTTTTCCAGAGACTCTAGTCTTAAAGGGTATGCCTGTAGGCCTGTTTCCAGCTCCATGTTTTTTTTTTCTTGGACTCCACTGGTGTAGCTTTGTATGATTCACAATTCAAAGACAATAATCCTTATTCATGTTCTGTGCTTACAGTTGGAGCCGTATGACTTTGATGTCATCCAAGAGGAGGAAACGGAGTGTTTAGAGCAGCCAGAAGCCTTAGAGTTTGGCTCACGGGGCTTTCTTGCACATACCTCAATTATTTGAATCTGTGGCCATGTTTATTATGAACACTCACCATTCATTGCAAGTAAGGAAAAGCATAATAGGTCATGTTGAATGGAGCAGAATGTAATGGAGTTTTGAGATCATCAAGTTGTGTTTCTGTTGTGGCTGCATCATTAAAAGTGCATTGTGTCTGAAAGCAATGCTTAGTTACTCATTTTTTATTTAAAAACAGTTTGTACAGTGTGTAAATAAAATAGGATTCCTGGCACTTATGAATCATCAATAACAGATGTAGCACCGCATAACTATTTTCACACTGACAGTATCTATGACTCTAACAAGGGTTAAGGAGTATTTAGTGGAATTTTGAGCAATAACTAATATGTATGTTACAGAGTCAACTTTTTCTGGGGGTCACAGGTGTCACACAAAGAACTCAACTAAAATAGCTGGATTTAAGGTGGATCATGCCAATGAAGAGGGATTTCATCAACTGCAACAAACCTTTTTTCAGGAAAGTCATATTTAAAGAAATCGGTTCTCTCTTGCACAGTCATACACTCACACCTGAAAGCTCCAGGTGTGAGCTTCTCCTTAAGAGAATATGGTCCATAGTACTGAAAGAAGGGCTGTTTTTTATTTATCCTACACATGCAAATGCATCTTTTATTCTATGCAGTTTGGCACAAAACACATGTGCATGTGGGGATGATGGACACAACAGTCGGCCTCGTTTACTGAAAATTATGTTTATATAGAACTAATTTGCTGCAGTGAATAGATGCTGAAGGACACCACCTGGATCATGATTTCTACTAATGTAACGAGGAAATGTTGTTAATTAACTTTTATGAGGTTGTCAGAAATTTGAATATTGAACATGTCAGTAAAATACCTCTTAAATACCCCAAAAAGTTGAGCATCTTTTTGGGGTATTTAAGAAGTAACAGTTGAGTGCCACACATACTGCCACGTCTTTGGGGACTTGATACCTAGATTTTAAATATATCTGTGTTTTAACCATAGATTATACAATGCACACACACACACACA
>NW_024582691.1:117109-140703 GCF_018398535.1 Haplochromis burtoni | reverse complement strand
ACACACACACGTACGTTATGGTTAAATGTTACATTCCCTATACTTTGTAAGCAGAATGTAAGGAGAGATGGGGTCTGAGTTTTTAACCAAACCTTTGAAAAATGCATGTGCTATATTTACTGCTTCAGTTTTAGGCGATAAGTCAGAGATGGTGCTCTTGAATTTATGGGGTAGGAATAACCAACATGTTGTTGCACCTGTTGTTCAAACCTCTCTCTGAAGCTGGGCACCGATCTCTTTAACGTGCCACAAGAATACAGAGCAGAAATATTGTTTACATTGAATACAATCCTTATAGCAAATCCATCTCATCCAAAATATAAAAGATAAACCAATTTAGTAGTATGTAAACATATTTTTGTAAGCAGACTTTGTTTAAATGGCTGTGTCTCTGAATGGTTCATTCATTGCTCTTTATGTTAGAACGATGTGCCACACGTAAACATCCAGGTCAAGCAGACCAGGAGTCCAACTAGGGTGTCAGCTGCTAAGAGCATTTTGGGCCATATGATGTGTGTTAACTTTAACAAAATAAATGATGAAATCATTTATATCATTTAAAGTGTACAGAGTTATAGATGTTGTTGTTATGGTGCTACATGGTAGAAGATATTACATTTGCATTACTGTGGTTCATTTCTGTGTCAGAGTGGACGCAAGACTGATTTATTCTTTAATACAGCCATGTGTTCCTGGAGGATGCTGAACTACACACTAAATCAAGGGAACATATGCTTCCAGTTTGTCTGACAGTGTAGAAAAACTGCGCACAGAAGCAGCATTTTATGGTAAAAGTGTAGTTCCAGTTAACACCACATAATGATTTCAGACTTTAGGAAGATACTAGAAGGGGATTAGGCTCTGTCATAATCTGATCAGTAGATGCTTACTTATAAAGAAAGCGGTATTTAACAGCGTCAACTCAACACCACATATGAGAAGTTTCCTCAGTGCATGCACATTTTTGAGGTCTGATTTTTATTTTACAGCACACTGAAGCCATATGTGCGTTCAGTAATTTCTGTAGGAGGCAGACTGAATGAGTGTTACCTGAGGGAGCCATTTGGCATTCCTTGTTTCAGACCTCACAAGAGCCTCCCACAGCATGCTACATCTCTACGTGGTGTGCATGTGCATGAGTGCGGCCACAGTGTTGGGCTCCCCGTAGTTCTCTGAGTAACTGCATCTGCAGTGTGTGTGTGCGTGCGCGTGTGTGTGAGAGAGAGCTAGTCACAGCAGCCTGGGATGTGTTTCATTGTGCTGTTCCCTGCTGTGAAAGTTGATGGGGTTTCCCACTGAGGACGTGCAAAATGATCCTGGCAAGTGATTTGCGCATGCTTCTGTGTGATTGTGCGTGTGTGTGTGAGAAAGGAAGGGAGAAAGACAGGTAGGGTTGATGGTGTCATCTGATAGTCATTGTGTGTTGCGTGTGTGTGTGTGCGTGCCTGTGTTACAATTATGTGCGAACAGGTAAGATAGGAAGTGAGTCTGATTGAAAACCCAGGCGATGAGGTGTCATGCTGTAGCTCTCATTTTACCTCACAACCGATGGGAAACCTATTTGATTGTTGCTGTGTGACTCGTTTCAGTGGCTGTCAATTTTCTGAACTCTCCTTCGTCTGGTCAGACGTGCTTCCTCTGCCTGATATATGAGCTGGTTGAGAGAGCTCAGCCACGTCAACCTAAGATGCAAAAGGGCAAATTCCAGTCAAATGAAAGAAAAATGTTCTTTCTGATTTATTTATTTCAGTTTAAATGTTCCATTTTTATGATTTTGTGAATATATTGAATATAATAGAATATAATAGAATAGAAGGCCTTTATTTGTCATTGTACTGATGTATGTACCAAAATTTACAGCATCTCTCTGAGCAGTGTATACATTCAATATACACATACATGTAAATATGTATATATATAAAAATACGAGAAATTAAATTAGAGGGAAAAAAAGTGAAAAGTATAAGTTAAAATACACACAGTGGAATTATGAGAAATACACAAACATATCTCTTTGACAGTCTTTTGTGATACTGCTTAGGTTATTCTGAGTTATGACAGTGCACAGTGTCATGAGACAGAATTCAGTACATTGATGACGTTTGGATAGGAACTTTTTGGGAGGTGTGAGCCTTACTGATCTGCAGCACCTTCCAGAGGGCAGCAGGGTCTAAAGACGGCAGCCAGGATGACAACAGCTCATGACAATGTTTGCGACTCAGTGTGAGGACAGGTTCTGTAGACCTGCTCAAGCTGAGTGTTTTTGGTCCCCTGACGACTCTCTGAAGAGTTTTTTTGCCCACTCAGTTCATCTGGTATATAACATCAAGATGCCATGAGTAAGTATACTCTCCACTCTCCAACAGTAGAAGGACACAAGCAGCTGTTTGGACAGGTAGACTCTGTGCGCTGCTGTTAAGAAGCAGAACTGCTTCTGTGTCTTCTTCACCAGAGTTCAGGTCAGGTCCTGGAAGATGTGTGTGTGTCACAGAATTTAAAGCTAGGTACTCTCTCTGCACTGTTTCCACTTACTGTATGCATATTGTGCCAGCTCTTATTTTCTCCTGAAGGTGATGATCAGCTCTGACCTGCAGTCAGCTGAGACTGAAGAAGGCACTTGGGTGAGTGACGAAACTTTTCTCCCACTGAAAACGATACGTCCAGATGAAGAGAATCAACTTTTGGAGATCAGCTCTTTTGTTTTGCAGGTACTGAGTGTCAAGTTTTTGATGGAGCACCAAAGTGATAGTTTGCATACTTCATTCCTGTGGGCACTGGCTGGTGTTGGTGTTGTGGAATGGTGGGTGTACAGGTAGTAGAGACAGGGAGTAGCGAAGTGGGCTTAGAATGCTGCCCTGAGGAGTACCTGTGCTAAGTGTCAGTCTGGGGGAGTGATGAGAGATTAGACTGTGGTTAGTTTGTTAATAAGTCAATTTATTAAATATTATTGGCTTATATTATCTCCATGTACATGTTTTTCTATCAGCGTTATAAGGTATTGTGCAAAACTTCAGGGCATTTTATTTGTTCAGATTCCCATTTATCACATGATACCACCAGAGAGGCAACTGACTGGTCCTGAATTCGTAAGTCATCATGAAATGAAGTCCAGCAAACAGTCAGAGTGTCCAAGAACTGTCTTCATCAACAGGAATGATCCTGGTATTAGCGACACAGAGCCCAGTTCTCAACATTGTGGGATTACATGAAGAGGCAGAAACAATTGAGTTAGCTCCCTCAGCCACCCTGCAGTAGTGATCTCATTTGATCTGGGCTTGAGGTCTTTATTCCATACTTTTGGGCAAGATCTTAAAACAGGCTTGTGGAAAAACCTGCCCGAACTGCATAAATTAATTAAAATGGGCAAAGCAATGCAAACATCATCTGAAAGTGACCTGAGGACAGAGCTAGCTTGAAACAGACCAACAGGATAATTACCCCCAATATCAAATGACCCAAATATAGAGAGAGCACCAGAATTGGCAACAGCGTGATGAGCTGCCAATTAGCAAGAGCAACAGCAGTCAAAAAGAGTAGCAGGAGGCTAAGCCATTTGTGTAAGTACTTTGATGCTTATACTCTCTGTCTCGACTTGAAAAACTTCCCTTTTTCTCTCTTACAGTGATGAGGATGCACTGAACTTTCATGGTATTAAAGAGAGTTGGTTAATCTGAATACAGGGCTCTCTTAATTGGACACATTTTATAATCCTGCATTCGTTTTTCAACACTTTTCTGTTTTAACATATGATGGAAATAATGTGTGACTCAAATTGTCACACAGTATGGCGGTGTTTTTACTTGGTTAAATATCATCAGTGTTTCCCGGAGGAGAGAGGGAGGGAGCTGGTCGAGGTGCTCACAGTTCACTGTGGAGAGTCTGAGAGTGCGTGGTTTATCTTCTGTCACTGAGCTTTCAGCGCTGCGCTCCGCCTTTCAGTGATTTACTGTCGTACAGCAGCCCTGGCACTGCACTGACGGAGTGTGTGCATTTCTTTGAGTGTGTATTTCCCAGCACCAAAAGAAACTGACGGTATGAGAACACATAAGTGTGAACATAATAAAAAAAGTGTCTCAAAAATGTAATTTAATTGAAATCTTTCCCCGATATTAACTATCTACATGTTGACAGCATTATTTCGCTAAATTAAGTAAACCGGTCTTCATACAGCCCTAGAATTTAATTTGATTTTATGCTATTAAAAGCATCCCCCCAACCCCCAACAAAAAATTCTCATCTCATTTCCATAATATAGTACAACTTGTGCGTTATTGTATAATTAATGGATTTGAAATTAGACTGAAGGACGGAGGGACAGGCTGTAGCAATGATGTCACCCAGAGACAAAAATCCAGGAGCTCCTCTGTGGACAGTGAATAATGGAACAATTACAAGGACACTGTGACTGCAGCCATAGTGGTTCTACTGGAATATCCCCTCCATTCAAATAAAATAAAATTGGCTAAGGGAAAAGCGGGAAGGGCAGAGCTGTATCAACCAGCCAGGGTTCAGAGAGTAAAGGCCCACTTTAATTTTTCCAGAGACAGTAATACTTTTTCACAGCTCAAACACTCTTCAATTCATTCGTTCATTATTAGTTTTTTTCCCCCTCAAAAGGTTTAAACAAGCTACAGTATAAAATTACATGTCACACAATCCATAATTAAAAATAAGCAAATTAAAGGATATATGATCTACTGCCAAAGTTTCACAACAAATCACATAAATGCCCCACCACTTTTTGTCTGCATTTGCTTTTAACGTCTTTTTTATGTATGTGAATGTACCTTACATAGCACATCTTTTACCAGTTTCATATAAAATAGCTATTTACTTAAATATCACAAAAAATATGAAATCTTTGTGTTTGCTTTCTATGTAAAATGAAAAAAAAATCAATGCAAGGGACAACAAAAGGATGGAACGGTAAATGGTACTAAAAGAAACAGCAGGAGGATTTTACAATGAATGAATGAATGAATGTAACTGGCAACCGGTCAATAATATAATTGCATAAAGAAACATAAGTTGGTGAACAGACCGCGAATACCACACAACCTATGCACTGAGAGTTTAAATATTACAATGTTTGAAATGTTCCTGGTGATCCAGCTACTGGATGATTAGGTATTACTGTCCTCTTATGTCCACAACACCACTACCTTCTAAATGCCTGCAGAACTGAAAGGTACAGGTAATGAACCTCATCATGGATGAAGCCTATACACAAGTCTTACACTGGCAGCATAATTTCAGAAACACACAACTCCTTCAATTATAAAACAAAAGTCAACCTTTTTAGAGAAGACAGATGACTTTCTCATACTTATTTAAGCTGAAGTATTTGCTGTTTTGCTCTGTGATCTATTGGATGTAAAACATTTGTCTTTTTTTATTGGGTTCTATCCTGCTCAACAGATGAGCACTTTGTAAATTGATCCATTAAATGTGCTTTTCAACAAAGCATATCTCTGTTTACTTTTTTTATTTATGAATTTGTCATTTATAAATTTAAAAACTGAGTGTAACATTTGCACTGACAAAGGCTAGCAAGTTTTAAACCAAACACTAACCATAAATTGTTTCATGAAGTTTCATCTTGACCCTTTTAGTGATCACCACCTTGGTGTCTTGAACACATAACATACTGACAATTTGTCACGCCTATAGGCATCACATAGTAATGTGAAAGGTGAGTCTGTGTTTCCTGTTTTACTTTGAAAGTCTGTGTCTCATGTTAATGTGTCTGGTTTTGCTTCCTTTGTCTCATCAGCCCTGATTTGTCCCAGCTATGTTTCCCTCTGTGTATTTAGGCCCTGTGTTTCTCTGTGTCCATGTCACAATCTGCTCTCATTCATGTTGTGTGTTCTGTCTGTCTGCGTACGTTTATTTGGATGTTTGCTACTTTTTGAGTTCAGCATTAAAGCTGTATTTAAGTTCACCTTTGGTTTCTGTGAGTCTGCATTTTGGGTCCTTTTCCTGCCTGCACACAGCCTTCACATGATAGAACCATAATTTACAATACAAACATTAGGTTTCATTCAGTATGACTTGAAACAAGTGACTGAGACAATAATGATGTCAGGAAATAATTTATTGAGGTCATAGATCAAGCAAGCTGTAGGAGGTATTTTTGCCCATGAACTTCTACGCAATGTGAACACATGAATCTCCCTCTACTGGCTATTGGAAAGTATGTAATTTTAAGCCACGCTGGCTTTACTTTTCACAGCATGTACTCACATTCATATACAGCCTATGATCTATAAAAACCATTGTGATATATGGTATATTTAGTGTGGTATATAACACTGAAGCAAACACTTCACATGCTTTATGTATTTCATGATTGTATTTTAATTTGCTGGAATGGTTTTTGATCATCTCTTCACACATGTTGCGCAGAAACAGGATGATGGTGTAACTGTAACTAACTGTACTCAGGTTTCAGTTTCCACACCAAAAGCATATTTGTGATGCACACAACATGAACTCTTCCTCCCTGGTTTTAAGTGAATCAGATAGGCTACCCAGCCCCCACGAAGGAGATTACACAAATTTATGCAAAGCCTGTAAATGATTTATAGTGCAGAGCACAACAAGGGGCTTTTTTTCTTCTTTCTTCTTTTACAACACAGTGGACAAGATGAGTAGAGAGAAAGCAAGAGACACCGAGACCTTCAGTAATCCTTACACTCACCACCACATGCTCTTCCTATGCCACTGCCAACAGGAGTGGAGCAATAAAACGTGATGGAATTTCGGCATTTTTTTTTATATCATAAAACTAAGAGTCTGCTTTCAAGGCATATTCAGCCATTAGTGTTATTTCAAAGGAAATGGAAGAAAGTGCTTTTTCTCCCAGCACACGGGAAAGCTATTGTGGCTAATTCTACTGCCATGCAGGCAGCAGAGTGCTCCAATGGTGGAGCCCCATTCAGGACCACAGCACTCACTGTTGGCCTTGGGTCTATGTTTAGACAGAGCTTTTAAGCACTCGGATGTCTTGTGTTGACTACAAAAAGAAGAAGAAAAAAAGAGAAATCAAACAGCATGTGTGTGTTTGAGTGTATTTGTTGATTGCGCCTGTGTGTCTTACTGTATGTTTGTATAAGTGGGAGTTCTTCATCAGGGGGTGGGTGGGGATAAAAAGCAGAAAGGTTTTTCCTCCTCCCGTGGCAATGTCAACCCCCCCCAAGGATCCAACGCGTGGCCGGGTTTATACACTATTCATAAAGACCACTGTGTGGGAGAAAAATAGGCCTATTATTTCCAAACAATAATGGGATATATTTGTTTTCCAGCCCTGAGTGTAGGATTTTAGTGAGTTTGTATACATGTGTATGTGTGAGTCACATACAGTACATAACATCCTCAGACCTTCCTATAAATCATGCAGTCAGCTGAAGGCTATGCTGAATGTGTGTTTGAACCCTCACCTGGGCTTAATTATATACTGAAAAGTGTTTGCATGGGGTAGTAAAATAAATAAATAAAATATAATAATTTTAATCCTGTCATCAACGTTGACACTTAACCATATCACACAGTGGTTAGGCCCTTTAATTCAGCTAAATTTTCTTTTTTGTTATTTATATATTCAATACATTTTTTTAAATCAAGGTGTAAGCCTGTTTTTCTGAGGTAATTAAAAATGTATTTTTTAAGCTATATTCTCATAGGACATCAAAGGCAAACATCATTTTACAAAATATAAACTATTATGGGAAATTTAACTGAATCTAAAGTATTTAAACTGAGCTAAGCTTCGATCATTGTTCATGCTTGCCTTTCTGTAAAAGTCACTGCTATCTGCTTTAGCTATGTGACAGATTGGGGACCTGCCCAATGTCTTGCCCATTGTCAGCTGGGACAGGCTCCGGCACCACTGCCCAACTGATAAGTGCTTAAGAAAATGGATGGATAGATGGAATGATTACAGAATCTTACATAAATGTAATTTAACTCTAAATACAAAACCGTCTCCTGGTATATTATTAAGATCCCTAGCATGATCCCCACATTGCATCAGAGACTCACTTGGGCTTTGTTCAGAGCCATGAAAGCATGGAACAACTGTAAGGATGAAGACAGAATGTGGTAAACTCAGATTCATTTGTAAATGCAACATGTTTTTAGCTGTTGGAAAACACCTGTTGTAAAAGAAAGCTAGAATTTTCCTTTTCCCATTTTCTGAGTTTACCTGTGAGACCATGCTGTAAAATGCCCTTTAAAAGTTGGTAAGTTAATTCAATATACTTTTGGCACAAACCCTTTCAAGTTTCTAATACTTGTAGCTAATTTCATTTACTCTTGAAAGCAAAATTTGCTGTTCAAAATATCAATGTAGCATCTTCTTCACAACCAACTACAGCTGACCCACAGTATTAAGCCTATAGAAGCTCTGAGAGAGTTTATCCTCATGATTTCCTATCCAGCAATCTTGTCAGTGCCACATTTCCCCCCCAAGGCTCCTGAACACCAACCGCCATTGCCGACTGACGGAGTGTGACCACCCTGCCTCCCCCCTTCAATTCCAACTCCCATCCACACAGCTTTACCAGGTGCTGAGCCCCCGTACTGTCCCCTTGGCCCAGTCAGCCCTCCTCTCCCATCCACCCCTTTAACCCTGTCCTTCAGACAGCATTGTCTGGACAAACAATGGAGTCATTGTTACCTCAAGGTGGCCTATTGTGGAGGGTGTTCACCAGGGGCTGCAGAGGTGACCCTGACAGTGTAACTCAGCACGCCCCTTAACCCTCACCCCACATACACAGACACATGCTCACATATACTTCCCAAAGTTCACTTGTCCATTAGGGTTTCAGGTCACAGGGGACATCCAAAGTGGAGGACAGCATGTCCATGCTGTAGCACTGTCTATGTGTTTTCAAGCCACAACCTTGCGTTCACACTTTCTATAAAGGCAGAAATACAGAGCCAAACTTCTTTTACTGAATGTTTTTTCACTAAATTATAAGTGAACTGCAAGGAAGCATCTTAAAAATGCTCTTTGGAGAGAATATTTTGAAAATGCTGACATGCAGTGTCAGCCAAACTTGTGCTCTCTCCCAGTCTGTCAACACTTGAAAATGAAAAGATTTCGTGGGAACAGTTAATGTGATTCAAAATAAAATACAAGTCACACAGAGAGATTCTGTGCTGCGTCCTATTGACAAACATCTTTCACTTGTCTATGCAGACTTCAATTTCATGGAGAAACTGTAAAATTGAAAAACTAAGAAGAGTTAAATCTCACAAGAACTAGTTTCATTCTCTACCTAATACTGTGTTCCAGCTGAAGTTGGGACGTTCTCAATGAGAATGTTCAAGAAGAATGGACCCTCAGGGCAGATTTCCAACTCGGAATATCAGAGTAGCCCCGCCAACCCTAACTTAACAATCCAAGATGGTGGCATTTAACTTATCATCAGTAAACCTTAAACGGACATCCAACTTCCGAGGTAAATTGAACACAGCATTAATCATACTGATGAACAGAACAGACATTTCTTAGGAGTACTGTTCACACTGGACCATTTACATAGCATGTTACACACAACTCAAAAAAATTTTTTTACAGCATGAGAAATCAGGCTAAACTTTTCCAATAAATCATCAAAAAGCTGCCTACTTTTCTTTTCATACAAAAAGCTCATTCCTTGTGCAACCAGTGTTGCTCATATTTCCAGTTTAATACTCCATCTGTGAACTGTGGAGGGTCTGTATCAGCATGAATTCTATTCAAATAATCTTGAATGGGGTTATAGAGAAAACCCTGTTTGTCTCTTCAGGTACTTCCTCTAACTTTTCCTGGGGGATCCTTGGGCATTCACAGTCATTGTAGCACAACCCCAGAAGGTGTTGCCCTATCCCTGGGACTTCTGTCAGTTGAATGTGAGCAGAAAAACAGAATAATAGCCCCCCTTATCCTGCTCATTTTAAAGAGACCGGTTAAGTGGTTTGAATTAAGAGTGGCCTTGTCCAGATTAGAGAAACCTTGAGTTATTTTCTCTGCAGGCTATAATATGTAAGGTGAGTAAATCAGATATTACAAGCCCTGAAATCTGAGTCTGAATTTTTAAATAGCTCTCTCTCAAACTTAATGTTATTAGGAACAGCCCCTTCTCAAAGGTAAAAGAGGTTTATTAAACATTAAATTTGTCATACTTATAAATATTAGCAGTTTCAGCCTAAATTCCAGCTGATTGTGATGATTCAAATGGTGACACAATTGTACTTGTGTACAGAAATATGTGGCCACTTTTTTCTCCCCTAGATGTTTCCCCTCACTTAGAGATTCTGAGGCACAACCACAAATACAGAATCTGTCACATAAAATACACATAAGTGTTTTTGCTTATGCAGAAACATTTGTGATCTAACAGGACTCATCGCTCATCGTAAGGTGCTGACTGAGAAAATAGGGTTTCAGGGCCTTTGAGATAAGGCTTGCTCTGATATGCTTCAGCTTGCACCATTTTGATGCTTTAGATCATGTATAAGTGTAGTGAATTTCATGTTAAATTAGTTTATCCACCTTTTTCAGGAGATATTATTATCCTCCCCGACAACCTTGTTCCTAAAAATTCCTGCAGATAAAAACTTTTATTTCATGAAATGGAGTTAGGCTGTCTAATCCAACATTTCCCCTCTGTTGGTATCTCCGTCTGTAATGCTAGGGTGTAGATAGACGACCCATCTGCCCATCTCCCCTGACTGAATACCAGGCTATCATCTTACATACACACAGTATTCTCTGTCAGTCTGTCTCCTTCTGTCTGTCTGATGGAGTACGACATGGAAACAGACTCCCCTTTGTCAGTTTATTTTGCTGGTTTGCTGGGGGTTGGGGTAGTTTAAACCCACTTCCTGTGCTGAGATGCTAGAAGAAAGCATTTGGCTCTTAGACATGGTTTTCAGCTGTGAGCTTTTATGATGTATAAGTTATGTCCACATTAGTCACCTATTAACTGGTTCTGGCACCCATTGTCTCTCAGGTGGCAAGGAAGTATCAAAAACTTTGATTACTCTTGGTCTAATTCAAGGCCCTATAGAGTTTTGCTTCCTAACAGAAAACACTACAATACAAATTTCCATTCAGTTTCTAACTTTTCACTTGTTCTATTAAGGCACCCCAACAGATCCTGAACCAGCATTATCTGTCTCTTTCCGTCTCTCTTATATCAACAGTGCAGATAACATTGCAGGTGAACCTTTCATAAAAGGCTCCAAGTACCCAACGCGGCACATATACTCTTTTATATGGTTATTAGGTTATTAATCCCATTAACCTTTGAAAATAGAACATGGTGGCCATTTTCAAGGGGTCTGGGGACTCCGGTAAGAAAAAAAATGTCAGTATTTATTAAAACGTTGTCGTTTTTGAACAATCACCATGTGAAATCATACTTGTCTGACCATGCAGGAGTTGGCCTCAGAAACCTGAAATTACTCAGAAGTTTCCTTGTTTCAGATTCAAACTTTTATTTTTATTTTTTCAAATTAATTTGATAACAAGGTGCTGGTGTGTAATAGCTGGGATAGCAATTTAGTTTCAGTCACATATAGCAGATGTAGCGCTTACCCAACTCTCCTGTGGCTCCAAGAAACTGTTGAAGCTGACTCAGGATCTAGAAGGTTCTCTACAATTTATGGTTGTTGGCTGGTTTGGTTGTTGGCTGAAAGGTGGGGCACAACCTGGTTAGGCAAAATTGCAGGTTCTCACTATAATGATAGCAGCTTATGTTCTTGTGTATGTCTACTCCCTAACTCCTCCAAGATGTGTCAGTCAGTCTGGTTGATACTTACTATGTAAACTGCCTAGGGTACAAGGATTGTCAACATCTATCTAACTTTTTACAAAAAATCCATACAACTTAATTAAATTATGTGTAGTAGTTGATCACTAAACAATTGACAACATTATGAACATTCTGTGTACTTCACAATACATGCTATATGTACATTTATGGGTACACACACAGTAGCACTTTGGGGGATCACTGGAATGTGTTGCCATTTCTGTAAAGAAGTGTTCATCAAACAGTGATGCTAATAGTTAATAGTGACTATAACTGATTACTTTGTCTCATACAATAAATATGGATATGTAACCTGCACAGAAGTTGAAGAATAAATATATGTTTGTCTCATTTGTTTGTTTGGTGTTTATGAACAGCCGTTTTTGCCATATCACTTTAAACAGCGATATAATGAAGCTCAAAATAATTACATGATAAATTAACATACATATATGTGTTTTCATACACGATTTAAATACATAGCAAAGAATTTTTAGACTGAATTAACTGTTTGAGAAATATAATTTTAAATTTCTGTTTACTTACATACTGTTCGTAATCTCTCAGACCAACACCTCATCAGGTTCACTCTGAGGATGAACACAATGATTTCTCGAATACTTCATATCTAAAATCTTTAAACATATGTTTTCTTGCAGGTTTTAAGTTAGGCTAAAGACTGTGGTTAATAAGTAAAACTGTTATTTTAAAGTTATTATTATTATCATTATTTCATCTTCTTACCATCATTGGATTCCCTTTCAACAATGAATTAAATTTCAATGAAATCTTCTTATCTTGCCTTCCTCACATTATTTTTTTAGAACTTCCTATCATGTTCTTATATTTTTCCATGTCTAAAATTTGCTTCAATCTTTTCTGAGTCCACATCTGTTATAGGAAATTTGTTATATATTTGTTTTAAAACCTGAAAACGTATAAACTAAAAAATTGGACACATGAAAAATTCAATTAAACCTCAAGATTCAAGACCATGACCGTTGCAACTCCCAGAGTAAAACTATTGTTTTCTATGTTACAGAGAATCAAAGAAGGTCCATTTGCCAGGCAATTGCATGACTAAGAGAAAAAATAACTTTTATCCTCTATTCCCTTTTGAGATTTTTCCTTTTTATAAAATTTGTACTTTCCCCCCTGTTTTTCTTGATTAATACTGGAGACAGTCTACAAAGAAAATTTGTGATGTTTTCTGTTTAACAATTTGTGGAAATAGTTTAAGTTCAGAGTTCACATGATTTTAACAGAAGCCTACCCAGCATTAGATATTACATCCAGCATCAATTTGACATTTACATGTACTAATTATTTATGTGCTTACTGTAGTAGTCTGCATTAATGGTTCAGGTCTCCAGTCCTTCAATAGATGAAGTTGTCTTTGCACAGTAGCAGCAGTTACTACTAATGCAAATGAAGGATTTTCTACTTGGCTCAACTATCAAAACATGTTATTGCTTTTACTGTGAAAACTTTCAAATGCAATGTATTTGTCACTGGAATCACTTAGCAAACATACACTATAAAGAGTACTTTTTGTTTATGGTGGTATGCCACCTTAAACAAAAAGTTTTAAAGAGTTGTAAATTGTTGCTTCCACAACTAAGACACCGCACAATACTGTTAGCTGTGTTTCTGAGATGTTTGATGGGCCCAGCCTGACACATTCAAAATATGCAAGTCACTGTGTGCTAAGACCAGCACCATGTCTGGGTTTGTTTTGACAAACACTACATGGACAGAAGTATCGGGCCACGTGTTTCCAGCTCTGCAACAGGTGCATAAAACCAAGTACCTGAAGTCTGCCTTCACAAACATTTGTGAAAGATCAGGTCAGTCTAAAAAGCTCAGTGATTTTTTTTTGCTTCTGGACAAAACTCATAGTTACAGTTTACATAGTTAAACAGTATGCAGCTTAGTGTCAGGAGGTGCTCTGTATACTGTTACGTTTCGGTGTTGTCAGTGTTTTGTTTTTTGCGTGACTGTCATGTATTTCCTGCTTTACTTTGAAAGTCTGTGTCATCTTAGTGTGTTCAGTTTACGTTTCCTTGTCTCGTCAGGTCTAATTTGCCCCAGCTGTGTTTCCCTCCTGTGGTCCATTCCCTGATTGCTCCTTCTATGTATTTAAGCCTTGTGTTTCAGTATGTCATGGTCGCGATCTCCCCCCGTGTTGTAAATAAAAAGTTTGTTGTAAATAGCTGTAAATGGGTTTTGTCAATACTTTCGTTTTGAGACACTTCCGTTTTGGGGAATTTGGTGGAGAGCCTTGGTGGGGTTTTTTTTCGTGTGTTTTTTTTTCCTTATTTTTATTTTCCTGCGTTGCATGCCGGTTGCCTAGGCCGGGGTGTAACATATGGGGGCTCGTCCGGGAGGGACCGCTTCAGCCGTCTGTCTTCGCTGGAGGGTCCGAGGACCGCTTCAGCCTTCGTTTGTCTTCGCTGGAGGATCCGAGGGACCGCTCCAGCCTTCTGCAGCTGGTGGGCTGCGTGTCCGTGTTTGCGGCTGGTGAGCTGCATGTCCGTGTTTGCGGCTAGTGAGCTGCTCGTTTTTGCAGCTAGAGCTGCTCGCTATTATCCATCCATCCATCCATTCGCTTATCCTTTTCAGGGTCGCGGGGGGCGCTGGAGCCTATCCCAGCTGTCATAGGGCGAAAGGCGGGGTACACCCTGGACAGGTCGCCAGTCTGTCGCAGGGCTAACACACAGGGACAGACAACCATTCACACTCGCATTCACTCGCACATTCACACCTAGTGACAATTTGGATTAATCAATTAACCTATCCCCACAAGCTGCATGTCTTTGGACGGTGGGAGGAAGCCGGAGTACCCGGAGAGAACCCACGCAAACACGGGGAGAACATGCAAACTCCACACAGAAAGACCGCGGCCTGATGGTGGAATTGAACTCAGGACCTTCTTGCTGTGCGGCAACAGTGCTAACCACCGTGCCACCGTGCTGCCCTCTCTTCGCTATTAAAGTCAGTTATTTTTTGTCCATTTTCTTTAAAAAGCATGCACTGCAATGTCCCAGATATGTCTGAAAAACAGCTGTAAAGCCTTTAAAAATGATTCCAATGTCACAGGATATTTTTTAAGCTACTGTTTTAAATCTTTTCAGCCAGACCAATTTTTTTTCCAATAACTGAGTATTTGAAAAACTGAAACTACGGAAAAGCATGAACTGGAAAAACAAATTATTTTACAATAACAATTATTGATTTATTAGTCTTCACATTACTATAACATAACTGCATATTAACATGACGTTTTTCATATGCTGATTTCATTTGGCCTCTTTCTATTTGTCATAACTGTAGTAAATGCAAATGTAGACTGTTAACAATAAATAAACTGCTCTCTAATTTTCAAGGCACTTTGGGAACCACTGCTCTAAAGTGGCTGTAGCGATTGTTAAAGAAGTAAAAGAGAAAGTTATATTGAGTCACAAAGTCAGTGTGATGAGGGTGGATAGACAGGCCAACAAAAAAACGGTTTTAAACACAGGAGACAGCTGTTTGTTTATTGATTCAAGCCAACTCTCAACATTTGTTCATAACTCTTCTATAAGCTTAACAGCAGTTTTAATACTGCACACATAACAAAAAATGTCCTCTAAAGTAGAAGAGGTACTTATTCTAACCCCTAACCCTATCTTTTTCTAGCCCTAACTGAAGGGCTTATAGTTCCTGTGGATTAAGACTTTTGATCTTTTGACTTTTGACTAGGACTAGTCGAAGACTTGTTTGGAAAATATTGTGGACATTCTTAATCAGATTGCATTTTTTTAAAAGTAGAAGTTCAAGTTAGCTAGTGGATTAGTATTACTTTAAACTTATTATGGCTAACAGTAAACACAGCTATCACCAAATCATTAAAACATTAACAACTGCAACACTAAAGAGTGATCAAAAAAAGCTTTTTGAACAGAAATAAAGTGGAAAAAAAACTCATGCCTGTCCTCTGATTTCTTGTTTATTAGAATCTGTTATATCAGCTGATGTCCATCAGTTAGAGAAATGCAAATAATGAAAGAGAAGGCTAAAGACTGCTGATGTTAACGGGCATGTGCCCTCATCACCGGGGTCAGCAGCGTCATGTTGGGCGAATCGGTGAAGTGGGAGGAGACAAGGTAGATGACTAATTAGAACTAAAACATTGGGCAGGTCACAGAGGTCAGATGACATCATCAGGACATGTCAGTGTATTGTAGAGACCCCACTATTGAAGTGGACTCCACTACAGTTCATCTGACCTTTGACCTGTTTCAATAGCTGATTAGTTAGTGCAGATCATCAAAGTCTAACTACATAATGCTGTCGTTTTTGATCTCCTTCTGTGTTGTTGGACATTTGCTGTCGCTAATATTTTCCATGTACTTGTAGATGTTTCTAATTGTCAGTAGATTTGTCTCCCTGTTTGTAGAAATAAGGTTTCAGTGTACGGTGTTTACTCTCTGCCATTGGTCTGTAATGGGAAGCAGTTTCTTGATTGTGTCTGATTATGTCTAAACTAACGGGATGAGCCGGGGTCTCTTTGAACGTCAGCGTTTCTGCTGGAGTGTTTGAAGTGAAATCCAGTAAATGCCATATATTCCAACTTAAAGTTGTTGGAATATATCTACTAGCACTGACAATAACCACTGACATTAAAAATAAACAGATATCGTGACAACAAAACCCATGATAACACTGTCATAATTATCGGGTATACACTTCTGTATGCTGTATTTTGATGCTGGTTATCATCTGCTGTAAACAGTAAATGGAAAACAATGCAATTTTTGTTCTCTTAATTAAATGAACACGTGGGGGCTGACCAGAAGTGTAACTTATTCACCTTAAATTGAGAGTAATGTCTTTGTTGGTCCAAAAGCTTAAGTTAACCCATTGATTCTCATTCCTGTCATTACAATATTCATACCATCCTGTTCCTTGGTTCCATTCGCTCCTCCCCTTTTGTCTGACTCCAAATGCTGACCTCATGGCTGCAGGAGTTGCTCTATTAAACAGCATCTTACCTCTTTAAAATTCACAGTCACACTAAAAATACAATTACACCTTACTCCTTTGAACTCCTCTCTCCTGCCACAAATACTTTTGTTGCCACTGTCTATAGAAAAGGGAAAACACGACTACGCAAAAATCCATGCAACCTTGCATTAGAGTTTAGAAAAAAGACTGAGTCACATTATGATAGGACACAATAGGTCTCTATTTGCTTCAGAGGTTCCAGTCTGATATTGTGAGCATGAATAAAGTGAAATAGTTTGAGTGAGTGAGCACTGTATCCATATAGCAGACTGTTTTTTAAGTGTCTCTTAAGAGGATTCCCCCACTCAGATCATCTTGCATTTTTATATCAGTGGGATTTAGCCTGATTAACACATAATTTCACAGTGATAAGTTTTTTGTAAAAGTGACACTAGAAACAAAACTAATGTAACCCAGGTCCCACGTAGCTATGGTAAAGCTAGAGTATATAGTAGGGCTGGGCGATATATCGAGTTTTTTAAAAATATCGATATATTTTCATACGAGATATAAAATGTGACAATATCGTTTATATCGATATAGTCTATGTTACGTTATGATTATACTTGTGGAGCCGCAGGTTTGCCTCTCTTTCGTCCACTTTTGTCTCTACGCAACGTTACTCGGCCTCGCCTCTCCTTCACTGAACACAACTCCGCCTCCCCCATAGCTTCACCTGCAGGCAATGACAAGATGAAAGCGGAAAATCTCCGTTAGCGAGTTACCGTGCGTGGGGCTGGACGCGTCAACGTGTTAGCGAGCTAACCGCGCTAACGAGCTACGCGCTGACAGCACCAGGAGGGGCTGCACGGCCTAAAATCCTTTCATTTTCTCAAAAATCGACAGTGCGCCTTATGTATGAATTCTGGTTGTGCTTACTGACCGCGAACCGATTTTATGTGGTACACAGCGCTCAGCAATCTGTCAAAAAATGTTTTAATATGACTTTGCTAAGCTACGGAGCTGCACCGCTTGATGGATTGTCGGAGGATTACGGCTACCGAGGAGGAGCCTCGCGGAGTGATACGTACTGTGTGTGTATAAGGACCACAAATGGCACCTGTTCAGAGACGTGGTGCAGCTGTGAAATCTGTCTCTTTGTTATTATGCTCAGCGTCTATTAGTTTACATTTTGACTGCACAATTGTGAGCTTTTTGTTATGCACAAAAACAACATTGTTTTCTTTTATTTATGGACCATGATTATTTAATAAATGCTGATAATTTATTTTTGAGTAATTTCTTCATGTACATCTACGCTGTATGTAAATAAAAGTGCCCTGTGTGACATCTGGGACACAGCTTTGACTAAGAACTCTCTTTTTGTTCTTAACTTATGGCTTTAAAAAAAAAATCGAGATATATATCTTATATCGCCATCCAGCTAAAAAATATCGAGATATGAATTTTGGGTCATATCGCCCAGCCCTAGTAAGTATGTACAATGAGAATGGGCCTGGGTTCGTAGTTGCTACTAGTAATGATACCTGATACCCTCTAATTTAACTAATAAGGACCACCACAACTGTATTTTACACAAATTTATCCCTCACCGGGTATTTATTTAGACAAAAAAGAAATGAATAAACAGTTACTTTTATAAAATGAATTGAATTAAAATAAACAAACAAACAACACTGTAAATGTGACTACATGGATTATAAATAAAAGATTATCCACACAAAATACTTTTTCCTTAGATGCCAAACTGTTATTTCAGTTATAACAGCTCACACCTTTAACATGGATGAATTTCAACCTTTGATGATAACTTTGATTAACTACACACTTACTCAATTTAAACCGAATGTATAACAGTGGGCCCACACACACACACACTTTAACCTGTCCACACTACACCTGTAGCACGGTGCTTGTTGCAGGCCTGATTCGAAGTTCGGGTGCGGTGAGGCCTAAAACTGATGGCCGCTTCACTCAAACTGAGCAATAAAACAAAATACGTGCACTTTAGTTCCAGTTAGTACTCACGAGTCCAATGAGTTTGTTAGTGGGGCAATCAGAAACGGGCAGTTAGTTCACCAGTAGTGAAGACAGTCAGGGGTAAGAAAACAGTCAGGGGCGAGGAAACAGCCAGGGGTGAGAAAACAGCAGGGTCCATCCGGGCAGAAACCTCTCTCTCCCTCTCCTTTCAGAGCGTCCCTCGGCTTCTAAACATATTAAAACACTTGAGCTACAATACCAAATGCTATCACATAACGATTTAGCATTAGCATGCTTTGACTGAAAATCACAGAGCTAAACATACAGCATGGCATCACAGCACATAACGCGGTAAGCTGCGCTAATTAGCAAGCCGCTAGTTAGCATCACATATCACGCTATTTTATCACTATAACGAATAGTTACAGTACAAATGTCAAGGCACACAGTCTCATTTACCTCTTGCAGATCACAAATAAGTAATATCAGGACCACGGGTAGTCGACCTCAATGATACACTTAGATGCAAAATCCACACCACGTTTGCCTTACGACATCTCTCTCTTCGGACTTAGCTTCTGTGTCCGCTCCCACAGATTCACACAAACCTTACCACTCGTCCCGCCCCCATAACAGAGAAGAGTGACATTGACTGGCTCGTCAGCACAACAACCAATGACAATACAATATTGAGATAACTGACATTAGATGGGTAAATAAACTTAGGTTACACCCCAACATATTTATTCTGCACAGAAAATGAACTCTAAATCATGAAACCGTTTTAATTATTGGACTCTTAACTGTAAATGAAATGCATTTGTACCAAGCATATGATTTTTAAACCTTTTATCAACTATTTATATTTTAACCATTTTTTTTATAACAGTAGACTTTTTTCTTTATACTGCAAGCCCAAATAATTGCAGACAGGGCTACACTAATAACCCAAGCCACACCATATTTGAACCCTCCACCTGTCTCGTGGTTCATACCTGGCAGGTCTCATTTCTTTTTACTGATGAAACATGAATTTTGGTGCTTATGCTGCTGGTTGTGTAGCAAGAATGTTGCAAGACTGTCACACTATCAGAGAGAATAAAAGGTCCACTGTAATCCTAGTCACAGTGATAAAATGTCAGTATACCGCGGAGAGCTCTGCCTGGATGCAGCTGCTGAGCTCCTGACAGCTTTGTCAGTTGAGGTGGAGATCACACTGGCCAGCAGCAGAGGAAGCAGCAGCAACAACAGTCATTCTCATCGTTTCCATCTGTCCTTTGGGATATGAATAGCTACACCTGCAAGCCGTCTGCCACAGAGAAAAGCGAAAGATTTTTTCACTTTTGCTGCTACTCTTGGGGACAAACAGCATATTTAAATATTGGCATTTCACGAAAGATACCTTGAAACTACAGGCACACAGGAAATGGAGCACTTAGCACCAATATAGAGGACCTAAAGGGGTCATTTCTAGCTATATATTTTTTGTCCTTGGACTGTTACAGAATTGCAGGTGGAAGAACCAAATGCAAACTCTTACAGCAGCAGAATAAACTGAACATAAATGTTTATTCAAACTGGTGGAAAAATCTGCAAAACAAAGTTCACACAGGAATCAGACAATTCAGGCAGTGGACACACAAGGAGCAAAAACAGACACTGTGACAAGGACTGATATACTGATATATATACACTACTATATACACACACAGAAGAAAAGATAAGGAAAAGACACCAGGGAGGCTGTACTAAACTGAAACATAGAGAAGTAAATACAAATTAATATTCAAGATGTAAACAGAACCAAGAATACAAAAGCAATCAGAACTACAGCCGTAAAAACCCAGATACAAAACACAAAGAACCCCAGATGCTATGACACTCAAAGCCCTGGATCAGAGACTCAGGGCGTGAAGGTCACTAAAGTATCTTGGCATGATTCGCATTCACTGTTTTAATTCAATTCAATTCAATTCAATTCAATTTTATTTATATAGCGCCAAATCACAACATAAGTCGCCTCAAGGCGCTTCATAGATACAGAGAAAAACCCAACAATCATATGACCCCCTATGAGCAAGCACTTTGGCGACAGTGGGAAGGAAAAACTCCCTTTTAACAGGAAGAAACCTCCGGCAGAACCAGGCTCAGGGAGGGGCGGCCATCTGCTGCGACCGGTTGGGGTGAGAGAAGGAAGACAGGATAAAAGACATGCTGTGGAAGAGAGACAGAGGTTAATAACAGATATGATTCAATGCAGAGAGGTCTGTTAATACATAGTGAGTGAGAAAGGTGACTGGAAAGGAAAAACTCAATGCATCATGGGAATCCCCCGGCAGCCTATGTCTATTGCATGCATAACTAAGGGAGGATTCAGGGTCACCTGGTCCAGCCCTAACTATATGCTTTAGCAAAAAGGAAAGTTTTAAGCCTAATCTTGAAAGTAGAGATAGTGTCTGTCTCCTGAATCCAAACTGGAAGCTGGTTCCACAGAAGAGGGGCCTGTTTTAGCTTCTGTCTCTTTAAGAAGTACCAGTGGAAAAATAGAAATATACTAGAAATATAAAAAGTAACTTTTGTCTCTGTCACGGCCAGGGGATTAGCAGGCCGCTGACTAGTAGTGTTCTCTCTCTTGCTCTCTCTCTCTTGCTCTCTCTCTCGCTCTCCCGCCAGGGCGGAACTCATGGTGGGTTCACGCCCTCGGCCCACGCCCCTCTGAAGAGGAAACACCTGGGCCTCATCAGTGCAGCCAGCATTTAAGCCAGGGAGTGGCGTCTACTCATCGGTGGATCGTTGTGTGTGACTCGCGTCAGTGCAGCCCGGCTCTGAGCAAGTTCTCTTTTGCTTCCCTGTGCAAAACCTCTAACGTGTGTTTTCTTCTGTACATAGATCCCCCGGACCCGACCCTGCATTCCCCGAGCGGATTCCCTTTTTGTGTGAGTGTGTGGAGAGAGAGTCAGAAGAGGAGCAAGTGTCTTTTCCCTACCTGGATTTCCCCGGAGCCTTTTCCCTGTCACCGCTTTGTATATAACACTATCCCCTGCACTGTTTGTATATACACCTGGTGGAACTGTAATAAATATTGACTGTGCCTCTGAGTCCTGCGTGTGAGTCCTCAAGCGAACCGTGACAGTCTCCATTGAAACTAGTTTCAAGCCATTCGATACTATAACTTGCCTCCACCAGTGTGTGAATGTGAGAGTGAATGAATAGTGGAATTGTAAAGCGCTTTGAGGGTCTCAAAAAGCGCTATATAAATGCAATCCATTATTATTATCATTATTATCAACACTACACTACACAAACATTGTTACAGTAGTGATGTTACTGAACTGATGGCAATTTTACTAATAGCTTATATTGTTTTGCAGCAAACCTGTCTATTCACATGAGCTCTGTTTCACGCTGGGATTTTTTGATGAAAGTGCTGTTTGTGAAGTGACACAAACAAACAGAGTTATTGACTTTTGACTGCTGTTGGTTAAAAAAAATACACTGTTATCATGTGCACTCTTTTAGGAAGATAATATTTGTGCAATTTGGAGTGAATGCCATGTCACCATGTAGAAAAGCTATAGAAATACAGCAACTGTTAGGTTTTGACAATTTTGAAATCACCTTAGGGCTCAGGATATGCTAGGTGCTTAACATGGATGCATGATAAGGCACAAAGATATTATTCATAGCCTCTTTTTTCAATTATAAACTCATTTTTAAGTAAATGCAAAGATGCAGCAGACAAATGTGCATGTCACGTAATCCTGATATTTTTAACAGCAATTTGCTACATAAATGTATCAGCTGCTTTTGTTCTGTAGAATGTGACAGTCCTCTTTATAACGTAATATTTTCAGCTGTAACATTTTGTAACAACCTTATTATAAATCACTTTTCCTCACTGGCAGTGGTGCAGAAATATTTCAGGATGCAACCAACTGCCTACTGAGCTGGAGGGACATCACAGGAGACACCTGTGGGAATCGGTGTAAATACAACACACAAACAATTGTGCAAATACTGAATGACTGAATAGTTGACCTCTAATGAATGTTTAAAAAGGTGTATTACAAGGTGGACAACATTTGTGGCTTCATTTCATATCAGTTATTGTGCTCATTGCAGTGATCAGAAATATTTATTGTTCATAAATGAAATGTGTTCACAATAGATTCTACCTGTAGGGATCCGTCTCTACGTATTGCACAAAGAACAACAACAACAACAACAAAAAACTGCCCATGTTTCCATTTGGAGCAAACAGCATTTTAGCAGTGGGACTGTTTGACATAGCAGCTGTGTGTAGGCTGTGGCCTTTGTACAATAACCTTGATTCTCTAGGGAATCTGGATTCCATCTTTAGTTTGGAGCTCATTAAGCTGATTATTCCCATAATCTCTCTGATGGTAGGCTGAATAAAGAAAGGCACATTAGTAATTGCCTTCTTACATATTGGTCTGTTTGGCCCTGTTGCCTGCTTCAGTAAGTGACACAACGATACAGTGCTCTAGTGTGCAGGCCTGAAAGAGTGTGAACATGATCTCACAGAGAACAAGACATGAAGTCTTAAAGAGACAAAGGTGGTTTTTCTATGCATAATTGGTTTCACTTGAATCTCTTCTTTTAGTTGGTATGCACACACTCCACACACACACGCACACGCACACGCACACACACACACACACACACACACACACACACACACACTCCTACTAATGTATAGCAACACATTCGGGGGAATAGACTAGGCCATTGATTGGCTCTCTTGCTGTTGCTATGGCAGTTTAAGCTGCTCTTCTATTGGTC
>NW_024582691.1:93153-117089 GCF_018398535.1 Haplochromis burtoni | reverse complement strand
CACACACACACACACACACACACACACACACACACGTGCTCCTTTGTCTCTCTCCTGTCACAGGTTTCGTGACATGACTGACAGCTCTGACACCACCAATCAGCTGTGGCTCAGCAAGGTCAACCTGTGTTGCTTGACTCTAATTGGCTCGTGTGCTTCTACCTGTCGTCCCTGTCTGCTTTGATCACTGCATGTTAGTGATCAGTGATTGTGCAACTATGTACAATGTGTTTTTGTGTGTCTGTGTGTGTGTGTGTATAGTGTATTGTAGTATATGGTGGGGTTAAGTTGGGAAGGGAAGGTGGGTGGTGTAAATTCAAACTGAGAGAGGTTGTTAACGAAGGTAATTAAATTGCAGCAAAAGTCAATTAAAAGCGTGTGTGAGGCAAAAGTGGCTGGACATACATATTCACTTTTATAGCTTCCACTGTTTCCACAGTCACTGATTAATAGCTCCAAATAAAATGTCAGTTAATTTTTCAGAAAATGTAATTAGTTATTGCATCATTTAAAAATAGTTCCACTGTACCTTCATAAAGATTTAAGATAGCACTACAACAATGTTTTGTAAAAGTGTGTTTTTACTTGGAAGGTATACTCAAGCCTCTAGTTAGAACTTATATCATGTTCTTATGAAGCTCTGAATGCTAACCAGTGCAACACTGTGACTTTACTATACAATTAATCGCAAATTATTATACAATATATACACAGTGCTTAACAACCACCCCCTGATGTAATGATTATGCCACAGCTATCCTAAATTAACAGCACTGGTAGTTAGCGAAATCAACTTTCATGTTTCTGTAATGGTTAATCCACCAGCATGCACAAGCTGTTTAATGGAAATTATTTTTTTTACTGCTAAAATATAATTACTGTTACATGAACGTTCAAATGTACTGTTTTACAAAATAGCAGAAAAATTGCTAAAGCACACTTAATTTTTTTTTTTAAATTACAGTTATCTACTTGCATTCCTGAACAGAAAAATAAGTTTCAGTGTTGAAAGTGATTCTCAGAGCAATGCAAAGTGCCAGCTCAGATTTATGAAGTATAATAATTCAATTCAGTTTTATTTGTATTGTGCCAATTCACAACAACAGTCATCTGAAGGTGCTTTATATTGTGCAGTAAAGGCCCCCCAGTAATATAGAAAAAAAACCCTAGCAGTCAGATGACCTCCCCCACCAACCACTTGGTGACAGTGGGAAGAAAAAACTCCCTTTTAACAGGAAAAAGGCTCCAGCAGAACCAAGCTCAGGGAGGGTTATCTTCTGCAACTGACTGGGGTGAGTGAGAACAAAAGACAGACTGTGGAGAAGAGCCAGAGATTAATAATAATTAGAAATTACTAATGATTAAATCCAAAGTGATGTATAAACACAGAGAGTGACAAGAGGTGAGTGAAAAAGAAACAGTTCATCATGGGAAGCCCTCAGCAGTAGGGGTGCAACGATACACAAAATTCACAGTTCGGTTCGATACTTTGGTGTCACGGTTCGATATTTTTTCGATACAAAAAATGTTCATGCCTTTTTAATTTGTCATTTATTAAAATTATAAATATATATTTGCATGCTTGTTGTTTTTGTCTGCTTCCACTTGTCTTTGCACTAGGATGATGTCAGTGTAAATGTGCAGTCATATTCATTGTGTTCCCACTAGTGCTGTCAGCGTTAATCTTGTTAAAATGACATTAACGCCATAACGTGGCAAATCTCCGTTAACGAGTTACCGCGGATCGCCCCGTGTGTGGGGCTGGACGGCGTCAACATGTTAACGAGCTAACTGCGCTAACGCACTAGTTCCCATCAATTGAGCATTGCGTGGCACATCCGACATACTGTTTTACTTTTGTCCATGACATGCTTACCATCAGGGTCATGCTTCACATGAAAAACAAGATATTTCCAAACGCCAGATCTGAATGAGGGTGGGGGAGGTTCATTTTCAGGTAGCGTTGAGGCAGTTGCCATGTTGCAACGAGCTTAACTTCTGTCTTGCTAGCTTGCGCTGCGCTCAGTGGATCTGCACTCAAAAGTGCAGCCTAGGTGGAGTAGTCGAGCGCAGATCCACTGAGCATTCAACACAGACAGCATCATCAGAAGAAAAGTTGATAAAATAAATAAAAAAATTTGTATTGTTCGATACATATGCATACCGAACCGAAAGCACTGTATCGAACGGTTCAATATCGATACGAGTATTGTTGCACCCCTACTCAGCAGCCAAGGCCTATTGTAGTGTAATTAAGGGAGGATTCAAGGTCACCTGATCCAGCCCTAACTATAATCTTATAAAGAATAATCTTAAGAGTAGAGAGGGTGCCTGTGTCCTTAATCCAAACTGGGAGCTGGTTCCACAGAGCTCTGCCTCCCATTCTACCTTTAATATCCTAGAAACCACAGGTAAGCCAGTAATTTAGTCATTTTGGGTTTTAAACACAGTTTTGACACATTTCTAAAATATTAGTGTTTTCTTGTTTTATGGCAAGTGATCTAATAATTTTGTAAAGCACTGTATGTGTTATATATTTCATGACTGATTACTTTTATTTTATTGTGTTATTTTTTTAATTAGATTTTCTTCCATATATGGCAGGGCATTGCCATTAAAGCACACATAGTTTTAAACAGTTTGCTCGGGAAGGTAAATATATTCCTTGCAGCCATCAACATTTCAGTTTGCCAAACAGATGCAGTCTCCTCTTGCTTTAAATTACCCATCAGGCATTGGAAGCCCGGCTGCAGCTAGTGATCAACTCCCTAAAGGCCAGCACTAATCACCTCTGGTTAGTAAGCAGCAGGATCTGCTGCCAGATTCTCCTCATGCCCCTACTATTGTCTTGACCTTTGTGACCCTGCTGGCTGCCCTTTGACCTCTTGCCACATGATAAGTGTCTGTGACCTCTGACCTGTTTGGATAATTAAAGAGGCAGGACCTTGGGGAGAGATTGCATTGGAAATCTGTCGCTGATGATTTTGTGTTAGTATGAGGTAAGGATCCACAGATCAAGGCATTGTCTATTTTTAGGAGTAGCAACAGAGCATGAATGTTTTTGGTTTTCTTTACTGTTCCTCTCTGACTTACTGTTCCAACTGTAGCCACTTTAACTGGAAAAAGATGACTGAATATATTTCTGGTGTGAATCTTCATCAAGATCTAACCAGTAAAGATTGCAACAGAGCCTAACTACAGTGCCTACTAGGAATACATTAAACACTGTACATAAATGAACAGTGTTTAATTCATCACTGCCTAGAAACCTTCAGAGGAATTCACAGTGTAAATTTATTTTCAAGAAATTGTTATCCTCCTCTAAAAAGCCCCTCATTAGAAAGAAGTGCACTCCTAAAATCCAGGAACTTTGGAGAGCTTAAACTTTTTTTATTGGTCCAGTACTCTCAGGATTTTATTGTCAGCAGATGTTTGGCCATCTTTCTGTCTATTTTGGCAATAGCTAATAAAATCCTTTACTTTAATAACTTAATACTTTAACTACGGTATTTTCGGGTGTTCCACCCGTGAATCACTACTTTACCATGGTGGAGGGGTTTGTGTGTCACAGGGTTCCCAGGGGCTATGTTGTCAGGGGCTTTCCATGGCAAATTTGTCTGGGTTAGTGACCAGACAAAGAGCGATTCAAAAACTTCTACGAGTGAAAGACCTAGTGTCATGGTCCTGGGTCATTTGACCCAGCGTTTTGAGTTTATTATCATGCGTATATAAGATTTTCTTAAGGAAGACAGACATGTGTTTAGAACTCAAGCTCCTTTAAGCAATTACTTTGGTGATCCTCCACCTCCAAAGAAATGTCAGATAAAAAACAAGCGTGTATTCTCGGAAAAGTGGTTGCAGGAGGTGAGCTGGCTTCAAACAAATGATGAACGCACAGAGATGTGGTGCAGAATATGCTGTTTGCCATTTGTTTGAAGCCAGCTCACCTCCACGCAAACGCGCGTTACAACTTCTTATCTGGTGCGCGTCTTTTGCATGCGCACCTGCGAACCACTTTTATACACCCCTGTTTATTATTATGATCTTGTGTTCTAGTGTATTCTGCCTATGTATTTGGGTTTAGACTTTTTAGTTCTTAGGGTTTTGGTTCCGTGCTTCCTCTGTTTTGTTGCCCATGTGTTCCCTCCCCGTTGCCATGTGTGATGTCTTGTGTTAAGCTCATGTCTGTGCACACCTGTTGCATATCCTGTTTTACTTTGATAGTCCCTGTCCTGTGTGTAGTGTGTCTGGTTTTAAGTGTTGGGGAGTAACGGAATACATGTACCGCTGTTACGTATTTAAAATACAAAATATGAGTAACTGTATTCCGTTATAGTTACCGTTTAAAAAGGTGGTATTTAGAATACAGTTACTTTGTTGAAATAAATGGATCACACTGCGGTACTTTCCTGTTTCATATTGTGGCGGGTCAGGACTGTTTGGGTTTTGTTTGACAGCTACGTTCTGTTGTTCCAGGCGGCAGCGTTATGGTTGCCATGGTGACGCTCTCTCTCTGCGACTGTGTGTTTCCTGGGAGAGAGAGCGCCTTTTTGTTGTTGTTGTTGTGCTAAGCTAATAGGCAGGATGCTACAGGCATAGCCCTAAAGAATGTAGCCTCATGGGCAGTGTAGTCCATGCTGCAGGGAGAATGGACTGCCATACCCGTTATGTGAATGTGAGCGCGAGGAGGGAGAAAAAGGGGAGTGGAAAGGTACGAGTTGTCACCGAGCAGAAACGGGAGCTGGAAGCATGTAAATATAACCAATAATAACCACTGCAGCCAAGAAGAGTGCCTGACGAGCCCAGTTTTAAGTAAGCTATT
This sequence comes from Haplochromis burtoni, assembly GCF_018398535.1. Classification (NCBI taxonomy): domain Eukaryota; kingdom Metazoa; phylum Chordata; class Actinopteri; order Cichliformes; family Cichlidae; genus Haplochromis; species Haplochromis burtoni. The sequence continues at coordinate 112,267 of NW_024582691.1, read as the reverse complement.
AAGACTCGCCTGTACACTGTGTTTGTGTTTTCCTCCGAAACAATAAGTTCCGTTGGAGCAGTCTTTCAACGCCTCTCTCTGTCTCTCGCAAGCAAAGTTGACCCAGACAACAAAGTAAAGCTATTTTTCGGCTACAAGCCTGACACAGAACCCGTCATATTAGTCAGAGGTCCCTTTACTATAGTGATGGGTCGGTTACGAATGAAATGGCTCTTACGGTGTGTTTACACCGAACGCGATAGAGGCGGCCAGAGCGTCAGGTTCGCATGTAAAGTCAATGGAAAAGTGCGATAACCCGCGATTGCGGCTTGCGGCTCCCACGAAAATTTGGGAGCAGATTTGTGTCGCGAAAACACCAAAACGCCTGAAACGCGCGTCAGTCTAGCACGTTTGGAGCGTTTGACTCGCGAAAAAAACCACGCGCGTGAGTCTTTGTGTTGCATTTTGTGCATACGCGCGTTACGCGTCTACCGCTTGAGTTGGAAAAATCTGAACTCCAGCATCAAATCGCGCCGCGACAACCAAACAAAAGCGATACGCGCTTTCGCGTCTTTGTGCTAAGGGGTCTGAAAACTCGCTAAATATAGCGACAAAGTCGGTAAGTTGGCAACACTGGTCCCTGGTCCCTCAGCTCCTGCTGCTGCACCCACAGGTATGAACATCAAGCACTGATAGCTTTTTACTTGCTTGAATCCCCTTGTGATCACCTTTACTAAAAATCTACAACCAATCTGTTCATATCCTGGTTTTTTTCAATTTTGAAAATGAAAATCTAGTAGCAGCCTTCTCATTACTTTGTGTTGTTTTGTGCTGTGTTTTACAGGCCCACAGAGGAGGACAGCTCGAAGGCGGGCGAGGGATGGGTCCCAGGACGGTCCATCAGCGGTGGAGCTGGCCATCCTGGAGTCCCTAAAGAGGCCACGCCCGTCTCCAACAGAATATTTTCTCCTCAGCCTTGTTCATGCTCTGGAGAGCATGCCGCCTCAGACACGAGAATTCGTGAAATTTCAAATTTATAAATTAGTTTTGAAAACAGCACAGCTGTGTTAAATTTGGAGACATTGGACCCTAATGATCAGTAGTTTTCTGATGAGGCAGCAGGCTCTCCAGGGCAGAAACAATGTTCTTATTTTTCTCCTCCAGCTTGGAGTGGAAGAGCCCTGAGGCAAAGATCTTGGCAAAGATCTCTGGCGAGATCTCGCAAAACTTTTGTGAGATCTCGCAAAAGTTTTAGCTGCATTCTTCCCGTTAGCTCGAGACCTACTACAGCCGGGAGGAACACCGCTTTCCCGGCACATCGTGCCTCGACCTCCCGGTCGGCTTCGAGCCGGCGTCCGAAGAATGCGGCTAAAACTTTTGCGAGATCTCGCAAAAGTTTTGCGAGATCCCGAGTTTGTTTTGCGAGATCTCGCAAAAGTTTTGCGAAATTTATTTATTACATTTTATGTGGAGTGAATAAATAAAAGTATATTTATGGTGGCCCCTACAGACAAAGCACATACAAACTTCAAATCACGTACGAACCCTGAAGCACATACAAACCCTGAAGCACGTACAAACTCCAAAACACGTAAAAACACGTACGAACTCCAAAACATGTAAAAAACGCATACAAACTCCGAAGCACATACAAACTCCAAAACACGTACAAAAGACAACAGAAGTGCTCCAGGATGCTAGGGCAATGTTGAACTTTTGTTACCTAGTGGCTAAAAAAGCCAGCAAGTACCAACGACCGGATTTGGTGTGTGGTAATAACAGGTAAATGAACTTTTTTTTTTTTTTAATTTGTGTATATATGAATGATAGTGTATAAATACACAAACAATACACATATGCTTTCATGCTTTCAATTGTGTAATTTAAGTGATCTAGGTAGCTCTGTTTTGGAAGTTCAGTTCATGCTAGAAATGTGTTTTGGAGTTTGTACGTGCTTTTTGGAGTTTGTACGTGTTTTGTCTCTAGGGGCCACCGCATATATTTATATATAAACATATATAAATAAAACCACTTTTTTTTTTACATTAGTAATTCCTTTTGTGCATAATTTTATATTATTGTTAATAATAAATCAATTAAAGCAACAAAACAACCTGAAGAGCCGGTTCGGAGCCGAAAGAGCCGGCTCTTTTTAGTGAGCCGAACCGAAAGAGCCGGAAATCCCATCACTACTTTACTACGATTTGGAGTCGCGGACCTTCAGTAATAGTAATAAATCACATAGCAATAGTACATTTATGTAGTTGTAAAAAGCATGATAATATATTAAGTAATCAAAGTATTCAGAATATGTTACTCTCATTGAGTAACAGAATACGTTACAAAATACATTTTGGGGCATGTATTCTGTAATCTGTAGTGGAATACATTTTAAAAGTAACCTTCCCAACACTGCTGGTTTTGCTTCCCCTTGTCTCATCAGCTCTGATTTCTCCCAGCTGTGTTTCCCTCCTGTCTCCCATTCCCTGATTGCTCCTGTGTGTATATAAACCCTGTGTTTTCTTCTGCTTGTTGCTGGTCTGCCTGTGTTGTCTCTCTGAGTCACCCTGTGTTTCCTCTGTGGGTCTCCCTGTATTTTTCCTTGCATGTCATCCTGTGAGTTAAACGCCCCGACCTGGAACCAGCCCCAGGGAGGGTGCCCGAGGACGGGCACCTGGTGGTGGCCTGTCCTTAGTCCATGGAGCCTGGCCAGACACGGCCCTAAAAAAGAACATGGGCCCACCCTCCTGTAAGCCCACCACCCACAGAAGGGGCAGTGGCGGTCGAGTGTAATATCTGCTGGCGGCAGCTAGGGGCTGAGATCCTGGCGGACTGACCAAGACTACTGATTGGAAGTTGGAATCACCTCTCTGGTGGGAAAGGAGCCTGAGCTAGTGCGTGAGGTTGAGAAATACCGGCTAGATATAGTCGGGCTAACCTCAGCAAATGGCTTGGGCGCTGGAACCAGTCTCCTGGATGGAGTTCCTCTGGACTGGCAGAGCCAGGAGATTTTTTCCCATCTTCAAGAAGAGGGACTAGAGTGCGTGCTCCAACTATAGCGGAATCACGTCCTGGGAATGTCTACGTCAGGGTGCTTGCTGGAAAGGAGAGTCCCTCTGTCCAAGCAGAAGGCATTTGACCATGTCCCTGAGAGTGCTCTGTGTGAAGCGCTTCGGCAGTATGAGGTGTCTGGTCCATTGGTACGAGCCCTTCGATCCTTATACAACCGTTTGCAAGGAGTTGCACTCCGCCAGTCACTGATTCTGTTCATATTTTTTATGGACAGAACTTGTAGGCAGTACTTCCGGTGATATGCTTCAGTGAGCATGTAACACCCTCAGTCTCTGGGCAACCACTTCAGGTGACATGTTAATAGGAAGCAACTTGTCTCCAAACAATTATGATCTGCCTCAAGCTGACTGCAGACAGGAAATGTATTCTAAATAATTATCGTTTGATTTATTAACACAGACAAAACGCCAACATGTTAAAATCAGTCTGAGTAAATCTCCACCAATGAGTGCAACCCTTCAGTAGCAGCTGGTTTTAACTGGTTGCTTTAAGTTATATTTCCACATGAAAACAAGGTTACTGATTTAACTGGAAGTAATTTTGCAGTTAAATCACCTTCCTGTAGCAACTAAATCACTATTTGTGGAGGAATTTTTATATTTTTGTTCTTTCTTTTGAGGTTTTGGATTGACTCTGGATGTAAGAAGTGTATATTTCTGTGTTTGTATACAGCAACATATTTGCAAAAGACAATTTTTGCTGATTTATCACTACAGTTTGCATGTAATTGCCTCTGTCTTGTGCTCATTTTTTTGCCATCTTAATTATACTATGCAATGCTTAACATGCTAACACATTAAACAGAGGAAACACTGCGTTTAATAGCGATGCTGCTTTTATTTAATTTGAGAGATTTAGTTTTCATTTTGTTCACATGGTCATATTTTCAGTTATTAAGATAAATTTCAAAAAATGTGCACTACTTGCAGAGATTAACACTCTGTCTGTGCTTTTGTTAGAGCAGTTGTCATGCTGTAACATGACATACATCCATCATTCATTTACAAGTATTTGTCACATTATCTTGCTTCTCTCAAGGTGGCCAAAATGACTGCTTAACAAAGGAATCTTCTTTAGACATAGAGTGGAACGACCGTCTGAGCAGACGAACAGCAGTGAATCTCTCCTGTACAATCAAATGACATTCCACACTTCTCCGCTCAACGTGGTTACTGTTGCTAAGGCTAGAAAACTTTATCCAGTAATAACAGCGGCAGAGGGACATCCATGTCAATGTGATTTTCCCTCTCAGTTCCAGTAGATTCCGAGAGAGAAAATGAAAGCAGGGAACCAGTTGTTCAGTTTCAAATTTTGGGGACAACACAGGTTTTGAGTCACTGTAAGGACAGAAACAGTCAAATGCTTGAGGTTTCATCTCAGTAATAATTCACCTTGAGTTCACAGAAGCGTTGCTGCTTGTATCTTTATATTTCTACATATGGGCTTTGAAGCTTTTAATGACCAGGTTGTGCGATACATCTCAGAGGTTTTTACTTTCACCAAAATACAGCAGGCTTAAATAAGAACCTTAAAAAAAACATTAAGGATGTTGTTTGATATTTTTGAATGTTAATTCTTGAGACATATTCCCACCTGAGGGCAGAAAGACTGACAAATAGCTTTTTGTTGAAACCTTCAGCAACACTGACTGATAAACATGTCAGTAAAATGATTAGGTTTAGTTTCTGTATTTTTGCTTGAAGCTGACCTTGTGCTTATTTTCAGTATTGTAATGTCAAGCTAGGAGAGCTTTGTATGATTCCTCTAACACCGTAGACCTTCAACCAGGGGCGATTCTAGGATCAGAGCTTTGGGGGTGCTGAGCACCCAGAGAGCTGCCCAGCCAGGCAAGATAAACTTTACTCGTCACGATGAGACGTCTTCCCTGTCTCTGTCAGTCCCTGCATCCTTAAATGTCTCCAGTTGTCCCGAGTTCTCTCTGACTGTCTCCTTGGTGCATTTAAACCCCTGTTCTTCCCTGTCCTCATCGACTGTTGTCTTCATCTCCGTATCAGTCATCATAATTTTACCATCTCTGTGCAAGTCTGTAAATTTCTTTATTAAATCATAAGATTCTTAAATTCATCAAGTCTCTCTGTGCCTGGGTCCTCGTCTCAAAACATGACATCACTGTTTTGTACATTTTAACAGAATTTAATCCCCATATTTGTGAAAGAAAAGCAAAACACTTTTTTAAAAGTCTGTAACAAAACCATCAAATCTGATAAAGGTTATTTAAATGCTGCAAAAGAAGAATGGATTGGAATAAAAAAATACATATCCTAACCTTAATTACTGCGGGAGAATAATGAATGATGCTCATAGTGAGTAAAAAGTAAACTGAGTGCATTTTTTGGACAGAGATTCACTTTTAAAGTGTATGTATAATATAATACAGATACATAAAAATACACTCCAAAAATAGAGTCCTTGAAATGTACAAATGTACAAAATATTGATAAAAAAATATATAAAAATGGAGGCAACTTTGCCTATGGTACAATGTATGAAAATATCTTTACTGCAGATACTAATATGGCGCTCCAGATTTTTTACTTTATTTTAAACTATGTCACCTCACCTTGAGCTTGGCAAATCTGTCTATCACTTTTTGGTGGTCAACTCTCTCAAGCAGTTAAACGGTTTTTGTTTTGCCTGTCACTGTTCCCTGTCTGTTTTCATACCTGGTTCTTCCTGACCTTGTACTCTCTCCTCACATTCCCCCTATACCTCTCTCCCCCTTTGGACTGACAATCATACACAAATAGGTTGTATTTAATTAGATGAAAAAATTACATTAATGTGAAAAAAACATATTAGTAAGATCACTAGTAAAAAAAAGTCCTCTCTCAGTGTACTTTCAACCAAAAGGCAAATAACCCAACCACATGTACATCTAATAAAAGATATTAATATTGAAACACTGATCCAACATTATCCTTTATTGACAGATCATTTGTTCTTACACTTTTACCTGAATGTTGCTCCTGGGTTCAATATTGGCACAAGCACATATGACAAAAGTACCAGCTTCTCTCATTCCATTTCAAACAGGACAGTGGCAACAACAGCAGGCTACGGACAATTTTAAGTTTTAGATTTTAAATAGGCTGTATACATTTCAATGGGAGCAACAGGACGGTCAAATGTCGCTGATTTTACTACAGAGTAGGACGGATTGTAGGGTAGCAAACATTTTTAGTTAAAAAGAAACATGGCCTGACTCCTACCTAACTATATAAAGAGTAACTGAAGGTTAAATGCAGCTAACATGTCCTGTTTTAAGCCAGGCACTTCCACCTCCGCTCCGCTGCGTCTCAGCCACCATTGCTCTGGCACAAAGGGCACCAGAATATTGTAAAAAAAAAAGCAAGAAATCTTTGGGAATGCTTTGATTCAGTTTTGGGGGTGCTGAAGCACCCCCCAAAATGGGCTAAAAACACCCCTGCCTTCAACTAATACACAACTAATACACTAAAATTAATCTAAAATTAGCAAGCTCCCTTCCTTGCTGTTAAGCCAACTTTGATTGGCTGCCCCTCGTATTTAATATCAGCATCCACTACTGTAACAGTGTATATACACAGATCAAGCATAACATTATGACCACCTGCTTAATATTATGCTGGTCCCCCTTTTGCTGCCAAAACAGCCCTGATCCATCGAGGCATAGACTCCACTAGACCGCTGAAGGTGTACTGTTGTCTCTGGCACCAAGATAGCCACCACTAAGTTAGTAACAGATTCTTTAAGTCCTGTAAGTTGTGGGGTGGGGCCTCCATGGATCTGACTTGTTTCTCCAAAATCTCCCACAGATTCGATTGAGATCAGGGAAATTTGGAGGCCAAGTCAACACCTCAAACTCGTTGTTCCATTCCTAAACCATTTTTGTTTAGAGGCACAGCACATAAACTGATGAAAAAGGCCACAGCCATCAGGGAATAGCCTTTCCATGAAAGGGTATACATGGTCTCCAACAATGCTTTGGTTCCGTGCATCAACGTGCATGACAGGACCCAAGGTTTCCCAGTTGCTCGGTTGCTCAAAGCGTCACACTGCCTCCATCCACGTGATGTTAAAGAAAACATAATCAGACTACGCCACCCCTTTCAATTGTTCCATGGTCCAGTTCTGATATGTGCCCTTTGTTTGGCTTTTTGTGCTGTGAACAGGGGTCATTATGGGCACCCAGACTGGTCTGTGGTTATGCAGCAGCCCCATACGTAACAAACTATGACATATGTGCATTCTGACACCTTTCTATCAGAACCAGCATTTACTGTTTGAGCAGTCTAGCCACAGTAGCTCATCTGTTTGATTGGATAACATCGGCCAGTCCTTACTCCTCACAGGCATCATGACCCTGTCACTGGTCCGCACTGTTCCTTCCTTGTACCACTTTTGTTAGATACTGACCACTGTGGACCGGGCACACCCCAAAAGTCTGTTAGTTTTGGAGATGCTTTGACCCAATCACAATTTAGTCCTTGTCAGACTCTCTCAAATCCCTACACTTTTCATCCTGCTAATGAATCAACTTTGATGACAAAATGTTCACTTGCTCCTTAACATATCCCACCCACTAACATGTGCCATGATGAAGAGATAATGTGTTATTCACCTCCGCTGTCAGTGCTCATAATATCATACTTGATCAGTGCATATATATATATATATATATATATATATATGACAGAAAAAAAAGGAAATGCATATTAGAGCCACTTGTAAGCAAAGCACTCAAACTGCGATGCTGAGGTGGTTAAAAGGAACACTGAGTGCTGGATCTGTTGCCTCTGTCTTTGTCTCTTGGGAGCGAGCCATAAAAGTTTATTGTGCACCTAAAAGAACTTCCCCCGATCAGGTTGTCTGAGGAGATGAGGGGGTGCGATGCTGCTGGGTAGAGGAGGATCGAAGTGGGTGACGGTGACCTCGTGTCACCAGGTTCGTCTAATTCATCTGACATTTTCTTATGTGCTTAATTGCCATTCATTTCATAATAGAGCGCATTGTGCTCATAATGGCAGGAAATGTCAAGTCAGCTTTTAAAGGGGAGGATCTCTGCAAATTGCTTTCCTTTTAGATGAAAATATACACCTCTGTCCACGGACAAGGCTTTGGGCTGTGTGATGGCACTGTTGACACGTGTGATTTTCTACCTGATTCATCAGACCAGAGGTTGGGCTACTGTAGTTTTATTCATGGCATTTAACTTGCACCCCCCTGTCAGCTGGAAACACATAATTTCCCACACACTCTTATTTAAAGGTTAGGGCTGCTGACACACCGTTAGAACCACTGAGTTTTATTATTTTTGATGATGGATTTTCATGTTATTTTGTGTATGGTGCTCCCACTAAGCAATGTGTCACCTCCTAAGTATTTTTCAAACTTTCTGACACTTTGATTAACATGAGCAATGATGCTGAAGAAAAGAAAGGACAAATAAATTATGATAATAAATACGTGAAAAACCTGACCTCAAGTATTGTAAAAGATGTAATTAAAGACTGCTCTCTTTGTGGCCGAATTTTGAGTGACTCACATGCGATAAAGGTTCGAGTTCCTATTTTAATGGGGCTTGCTTTTTGTAAAGAACAGCAGGATGTTCCCTTTTCATAGAGCACAACTCACATGTGCTCTTAGATTTTTAGCTCCTGTAGTCAGCCCCTTATTTGTTCGCTTTTCCGTCCATTTTCACAAGTATGAGGAATACAAAATGCCTGTGGGTGAAAAGACCTCTTATGCCTGTTGATGCAATCAAAATACCTCAGAAAAAAGCCAGAAAGTGCTCTGAGATTACCTTGAAAGTGAGGCACAAAGAAATCACGAGGATGCTGAGAGGTAGACAGAGGAGGAAAAGGAGGAGGAGAACAGAAGAGTGAAAAAGGAGGAGGTGGAGAACAAATGACATTCGACTCTGAGGACCACCTTGGCCACCTGATTGTTCCAAAATGAGAGCAATGCCCGACCCAGGAACGAAAAGAAAAAGAGAGAGAAAAATCAATATAGTGCAATTAAACACAAAGCAAGGCTCTGTGGAGCTGAGGGGAATTTGTTATTTATTAAACTCACTCCTCTACCTCCTTCTCCCGAAAGCCCATAACTCCCTTCAGTCTTTAATGCATGAGCTGGCCCTCTCTTCTCCTGTCCTCTCTTCAGGTAATCTGACCTTTGCAGTTCGGACTGGGTTGAAACGATTGCGAGAGAAGACCAGGGAAGTCAGGAGTGTTCTCACTTATTGATCCAAACCCCCGTCAGCTTTGCAGCAGACGACGAGTTGCTTTGATTTGGTAGAAGGAGCGAGTCGGCCTGGAATATTTTTACGCCACGGTGGTCACACTGCAGGGCACAAAGTGCAGTTCTGATTTGTTTTCTGTCACACCCACATGCAGAAACAAACACCAGAATCAACAATGTTTTTGTGTCCTTATTTTTCGGGGGACTAAAAGCATTAGTTCAACCCAAACTGCAAAACGCATTACACAGTATTTTCTCATTAAATTCTTCTTGCGTCTGCACACACAGATAGGAAGCTGGAAATCTCAGAGATAAATATTTGGGCAAGACTTTAATTAAAATTTCCTTTGGTGAACATCCAGTGGTGTTTTGCTTGCAAATAGATGATAAATTTGGTGTGGTTATGTAATGGTTTCTGGCTTTGGAGTCTTTTTACTTCTTGTTTTTCTTTTTTCAAACCCTCTGATTAGCATTTAGACCTGAACACCCACATTTCACAAATTCCTGATATCATATGTTGGACTCTTACCCACAACAGTAATACTGTTCAGCTCACCAACTAGAGTCAGTCTTTTTGACACTTAATATAATAATTATGAAGTAGTTTGAATTTAAAATTTTACTACTGACTGTATACCAGCCTCTCAGAGTGTTTGCAGTTTAGGCGAGCCAGATAAGTCCAGTGTTCACTCTCCTTTTAGGGTTTGCTTTGTTCTCCGCTAGCTCCTGAGAAAATAATCTGAAGATTAATGGGTTTGGGAGCTTTTCTGAGCCGACACTGAGAGTTTTCTGTTTCACAAAAGTGGCTCTCTTTTTACCTGACTAAATCACCACGCTGTAACTTATGCTCCCAAAAGGTTGATTCCGTTCATCTCAATGTAGCGTTTTCAGTGATAGAAACGTTTCGTCACTCATCCAAGTGACTTCTACGTCCAGATGAACAGAATCAACCTCTTGGGACTTACTTACCTGGATAATTGAGCATGCATAAAGAAATTATGCTGAACACAGTACCTGGTTGGGAGCAAGAAACGCACTACCGTATGATGAAGTCCAGCTGTAAAGTCACAATAGTACAAATGTGGTAATGCATTGCATGCATTAAGTTGCTGATGCAAAAAAAGCACAAATGATTTCAGACTTGATTCTAATATGTTGCTAATAATCGATTATATTGTAGAACACAGATTAGGAAACTGATTGGGCTATTTAGGACCAAGAACACAGACTCAATCAATAAAATGAAAATTATTGGAATTGATTTTGAATGGGAGGCAGATCCTTCAGTTGTCAGACGCCTCTTTTATGGGACCAGTTCCCAGTTTGGAGTTGGAAGACAGACTGTATCTACTTTCAAACTTTAAAATTTTCCTTTTTTGTTAAAACACATAGTTAGGGCTGCACCACCTCCTTTTTTCATGTGAGCTCACACAGAGCCTGAAGCAGAAAACCCGACTTACCAGAGAAAGATGATTTTGATGACCACCATTGGGATGCTCGTGTTCTCGGACTGTGTTGAAATTTCCTTGTTGAACTTCATTTGTAGTATATCCCTCTTGATCATTAGGTGAAAAAATGACCAACTTAGTCACTTACAATCTGAACCACTCATTTTATTGGTGCTTGCTAGCAACCCAAAAGATAATAAAGCACTTTGAGGTTTTTAGGTAAAAAATAGTAACATAGATAAAAGTATGTGGATTCAAAACTGCAAACAACTTTCATATGGCATCAATTAGGAGGTTTTTAAATACAAGAAAGCTTGGGGTTGAAAGGGAATTTGAAACACTAAAAATCTCATGGAAACTCCTAATTGGAGAGTGAGTAAAAACATTATTCACATAATTTAGTTACGAATAAACCAGCCGTCAATCACAACCCCAGATTTAATGCAGAAAGAGAAATAAAGCAGGACACTCCCACTTCCAATCAGATATCTTCACTAAATATGCCACACTTGGCAGATGTCTAAACGGTCTAAATAGATGTGGCTTGTCCTGCTACAGATATGTGTAAGGTGAAAAGGGTTAATACAAAAATATTGATTATTCCAGTAAATGCAAAGAAAAAAAGAGTTGGCTTTGATTTATTTTTTTTCAGGAAGGCTTCAGGTGTGGAACGCACACCTTAAAAGCAGGTTAATCTGACTGAGGCACTGCTTGCCACTGCAATGACCCTTGATTCGGTACAATCAGCGCAGAGCAAACGGCTGATCCAGGAGTATCAAACACACACTCTGCTTCAGTGAGTCTAAACTGAAGTCTGGAGCAAGCGGCATGATGAAAACACTTGGAGTGGATGTCTTGGATATCTACCTAGATAAGGAGTTGGGAAGAAAAGATGAACATCTACAGCATTTTGATTGCTTTAGAAAAAAACATATTTTCAATATTATAAGGTTAGATGTTTGGAAATAGTTGGAAATACAACCTGTTTCATATGAGAGGACAAAAAGAAAAAAGAAGGAATTGCCTTAGAAATTCAAGCACAAGGACAACACTGTTTCCTCCTTTTCTTTTCTCCGATCATTGTGTTTGATTGGCACGCTTGTGGGACCATCTCTATACTATTTGTGCACTCACGCTCACATGCGCACACCTGACCTCCGCAAGCATTCTCATCAGAGCCCGTGCTTGCTTCCCCCCACCGCCCCAAAACCCAGAGGAAATTAGAGGCCTTGTGTCGTTGTTCTCAGTGGACCTTGTTTCTTTTCTTTTCTTCTTCCTTCCCTCCTTCGCCTGTTCTCTCCCTACGTCAGCCCGTGTTCGTGAATTTGATCCAGGGCCGCGATGGTGAAGCGGGGTGAGTAAATGAAATATTGATCCGCTGCTCCGTGGCCTTGCCTTCACCTTGTCCTGCGTGCTGAGTTACCGACTCTTCCGTTCTGCTTGTAATAGGAATTATTACAGGAGGCCGGGGCGAGTAATTACTTGGCATGGCGGCGAGGGCGCAAAGGAGGGGCCGTCGTATATTTCCTCTAAAGAAGTTATTTACCGCACTTGCTACCTTCAACCCAGCTCTGCCCCCTCCCTCCCCTCTGACCGCCCCTCCTACCGCAGCCACGTCTTTCTTAACCTTAATTCAGTTCGGTTAACCGTCATTAATCATACGAGGCGTCACGGGAAGTTTATCAGCCAGCTGAGAGGCCGAGAGGCTAACTGAGGGACCACAAGGGCTGTGTTTGCAGAAATATCAGGGATCCCGTCCTGTTTTTAGCTGAATGTGTGTGCACTCGAGGTTTATATTATCTTTCCTTAACCACACAGGCTAACAGATGTTTAGATTAATAAAATTACAAAATTAAGAGGACTTAAAACGTCAGAATAAGTTGTAAAGGTGCAAAAATAATCTCTTAAGAAGGTGCTGATGTGTTTTCACTGTTGGATAAGAGGGGACATTTACTCTTTTTGTTTTGTTCTCTTCAAGACGAGTGCAGGTAGGTGCTCCATACAAGCCATACCCACTGCGGTCTATTTTATTATAGAGTTCTGTAACTGTACAAGTGCACATCCGAGAATTTAATGTAAAAAGGTAAACCTTCATATATTCTATACTCACTGCATGTAAAGTTAAGATTTTCAAGCTCTTTTTGTTTTTGTTTTAAGATGATGTGCTTCTCATCGTCCACTTGCTCATACTGCAGAGATTTTCTACATCTTGATAAAACACAACGGTCCAATGTGACGCCCCAAATCATCACAGTCTGCAGCAACATCATGCTGAACTTCAGAGACATTTGCTTCTCTACCTCTTCTCTCCTCTTTCAGACCTAAGAAACCTTCATTTCCAAATAAAATGCAAAATGTGATTTCATCTGAAAAGAGGACTTTGGACCTGAGAGCAACAGTCCAGCTCTTTTTGTTCTCAGTCCAAGTAAGAGGCTTCTGATGTTGTCTCTGGTTCAGGTTTGCTCTCAGGAATGTGACAGCTGTATCCACTTTCCTGAAGACTTTTGCAAGTGATGGCTCTTGTGAAGTTCTCCCAAGTTCTTGAATCGACTTCTCTTGACCATTAATACGGTTTGACGCATTAATCTGTGAACAGCCAGCCTTTTCAGCAACGACCTTCTGCGTTTACCCTTGTTGTGGTGGGTGTCAGTGATTGTCATCTGGGCAACTGTGAAGTCAGCAGTCTTCCTCATGTACTGTATGTAAGGTGGCCAAGAGATACATGGTATTTATACAGTTTAAATACTAATTTACTCAAAGTTGAAATGAAATATTCTAATAAATTGAGCCCATAATTATCAAAATTTTAATTTAAAAAAATGCTTAAAACTTAATGAGTCTTGAAAATATTAACTTTTCACTTCCTGAAATAATGGGTAAACAGTGATAATGTTTTCACAGTATTCTTATTTTTCTGAGATGTTTATTTAAGATGCTTCTTCATGAGAAAAACATGTGCTGAAAAAAAATTCCTTAAAATAAATTCCTTTGTGATAATGAGTGATAATGGTAAACATGATTTGTCATGGTCAGTATAGGTTGTGTGACTGCCCCCAAGTGGTCAAAAACACAATCATTACAGCTTTAACTCTACTGTTACATAATAAAGTGGATTCAAGCTGATAGTTCTACTACATTATGGGTTTCCAGACCTTCTACACCCTCAGTCATGCAAATCCCATCATGCTCAGTGTTTCACATGTTTGAAATGTAAAAAGTAGAACAAGTAGAACAATTCTGTTTTAGGTTTTGATCATTTGGAAAGGCTTGTATTGCACATTTCCTTCAGCATTTGAGATACATGCTGGTTGTTCAAGGTGTTTGTCAGAGTTGAGGATGACAGCATGTGCCCACAATGCTCTCGCTTTCTTTTGTTTATTGTTTCATAGTCACATCACCTCTACTTAATTCTCTCAGCTGAACGAAATCTTCGGAAAGCTCACAAAAAGAGAAAAACAAAAATCATAGAGACTGTAGCTTGCCAAACCATTGTTCTGTATGAGCAGAGGGTCTGTGGGAAGAACACCTGCAGCAGTGACCTGCTGTTGTGCTTGAGTTTGATGTATTCTTGCATCGCTCTGCGACGAAGTGGCCGTTCGTTTACGTGATAGATCCGCAGCGGTTGCGTCCTTGCCTTAGCGGTGGCCCGTCTGGTGCTGCCAAGCTGGGTGATATCCCACTGCATCAGAGCCCCCGCTGAAGGTCACCACTGATGGGACAAAGGAACCAGAAGCGATCCATCCTGGGATAGGACAGAGGCTTAACAAGACTACTGGACTGGGGAGGGGAGAAGTGGAACAATTTATAAGGGAATGCTTTATTTTGTACGGACAGAATGATGTAGAATTTTCTTGTGGCTTTATTTTCCCCCCATTTTAAACAAGTTGCTTTGATGAAAAACAGCCTTGAGAACTTTTTTCCCCCCAAGGAATTCTTGTCAGGCACAAGAATTTCTTTTGATGACATACATTTTTAAAATAATCATTCTTCTTCAGTGTTTTTTGTATTTATGTAGTGATTGTGATGGGTTTCTATTTGTTACACGTAACCTTAAACTGACAGACAACTATGCTGTAGTGTAGACAATAATGAAACTGTGAAAAATATTTAGCCTGTCCTTTAAACTAGCAGCTTGCTGAGTACTAAATGTTGGTATGCAGCACCTATGAAAATCTGAAACATGAATAGCACATGATCAATATCTCTCATATTTATGTTAACCTTGCCATTTTTACAGGGCCAGTCTGATCACAGGTTTTATAAACAACATGAAGCACAACAGGAGAAGCAACTGAGTGCAGCTCTTATGGAACAAAATCCAGATATAATGATAAACATCTTTTATAGACAAACACAAAAGAGATCAGCGCTAAAGTTCTTCTGCTGTTATGGGGATTCACCTGTGTTAAGCTGTTTCATAATAAAGAGCCACGCAATCTTTGCTGGCTGTGTTGGCTTGCATGGATGCAGTCAAAAGTGAACAAGCCGTGAGAACAAACAGTGGCTTGTTTTAGCAGATAGCTATAAAAAATAATTTTAACTGCATGTTTGTCTGTCTCCATGAATGTTTAAGAGAATCCTGCCCCAGCAAAGCTTCTACGAGGAGACACATCCTCTTAATCTTTGCCTCACTTGACCAAAGGTTTATGTTTTTTTTTGTTTTTTTTAATTACACACATCAGGTTTTCCCTTGTCTCCAGGGGTGGACCTGCCTTCTCTCTTTCTTTGCCTCTTTTTACTTTGTTTCTCACTCTTCTTCCTGATGCAGGCAGCTTAAGCTTACCTGCTCAGCTTCTGTCAGTTACCTGCCTTCTCTTCTTCTAACGATGGACAACTTCCAGTGAAGCTGAATGGAAATAGCTCTCCAAAGAAGAGTTGGACAAAACTCCACATGTGATGTGAAAGACTCACTGCAGCTCATCACCATCACTTGAGTGCAGTTCTTGCAGATACCGATACATTTAACCTAAAAGACTTTGGGACAGCTTCTGTTATTTAAATGTGCTAGAGGCTGTAAAGAATTGACGTGACAGTCGATAGAAAAAGGTTCAGACATGTTGCATCATAGTGCATGTTTGATGTGTGTTTTTTTTTTTTTAATTTAAAAAAAGGACAATAAAATGCATTTAACACAGTTTAGTGGGATACATATTAGACTGATCCAATTGTGTTGGTGTCAATCTGATACTGAAACCAGTGTTGGTATTGATATGGATCTGCCCACCTCTACATGACGGGTTATTGTCAACTAATATTCAAATCAAAATGTTTGAATACTTGAAACATTTAAGTGTGACAAATATGCAAAAACTAGTGGGCAAGTACTTCTAAACTGCACTGTAGATAGATTAAAAAAAGTACTTTTTTCATTAATTTACTGTTTAAAGCATGTAGAAGGCATTCATATCAATTTATTATGAAAACTTCCTCTTCCTAGTTTTGTGTAGTTGTTAGGCAGAATGTGAGAGTCAGGTACCAAATAGCAACACGCTTTCAGGCTAATCAATTGTTATTTAACCTTTTCCATTTGCATTTCTTCCCTGGTTGAGGGGAGCTTGGCTTAGAATTGGTTTTGTTTGTATCCAATTCTATTCCTGCACATATTTCAACATACTTGCATCCATTCATTCATCACACCACTGCAGCCATTCCACGTTTTCATGAGGTTCATTAATGAAATCAAATTTAGTTTTTTTAAACCATTAACTCTGTGTTCTGCCTGTTTTGTCTGATCTTTGAGTCAATTACAGGCAATGGTCATAGTAGTTTTGGATCCTATGGATTCAAATACATTGATGTTTTCAATATTCAGCCCAGTCATATTCAGAAGCCCTCTAAACTAACTGGTGTGTTCAAGGTCATTTTATGACACCTTTAGCTTTACAACATGGTGTAGTAATATGCTGGAGATTTCATTGGATCATGGTAAACTGTATAAAGGATTGCACATGGCCAGCAATTGTACATTCAACTCAAGACTGGATGGCATTAAGGATCTCAGTAAGCCCACGAAAGTGCACCATTACACTGGCAGCAGCAGTTTGGACTGTTGACACAACGGCGGTCCATGGAAACGATCCTGCGGACTCAGCAGAAATGTTGATTCATCAGACACGTTTACCTTTTTCCAGTCTTCAGCTGTCCTTTTTTGGTGAGTGTGGGGCCACCAGAGACTCAAATTGTTGTTTTTGGCAGATGCACATGGGAACCAAAGAGTTATTTTCCATTTCAAAGTTGCTTCATGTGCTGGGGTGCTTCCCTGTAAAGAGTGTTCATCTCTGTGGCCATCATTTCTCAAATTATTCTCCTCTAACCTCTCGTCATCTGGACAACCTTGCTTACTGTATAATTTTTGTTTTTCATCATTCTTATTACTGTCTAGAAAATCCCATCAGCTATTCCAGAAATACACAAACCAGTCCAAATCAGCAACAAAGTGCAAACAATTAACATCACATTTACCTCTTTTTTTTTTAAGTGATCATTAAGTGAAGCTCTTGACTATATGGAAAAGCCAGTTGGCTACGTGGGTAACTGCACTGCACAAATAAGCAGGAACTTGGTGCATCTGTTGGATTTGTATGTGTAGGCTGGTTCTGATAAAAAAAATCTAGCTATAGCTATAGATCACAGGTGAATAATCTGTGATCCTTAAAATTGTTTCAATATACATCTCGAAGTGAAATTCTTAAACAAAATCCTCCTTCCAGACCCTCTGGATCCCGATGGAGCCTTTCCAGCCCGGCCCTCTCTAACGAGATCAGACCCAGCCCTTATAGATTCTATTACTCCACCACTCTATTACATTACATCTCCATTTACGAACCTTAAGCAGCGCAGAGCACGGCTGGGGCTCCGACCTTGTCAAAGAGGAGAAACTCTGACTAGATCAAGTAAGAAAGTGAAAGAGGGAGAGGAGAGAAAAGGTGGAATAGAAAAATCAGAGAGAGACAGGCTGAACTGTAGGAAGTGTTTGAGAAGATGGGGAGAGCTGGAGGACAGGAGAGAGGAGGGGGAGAAAGGGGAAAATAGAAAATCGATAGGCCGGCAGAGCAGGAGGATGAAGATTGAAGGATGATGTGGATGGGATTTGGGGGCTGGGGAGGGAGGTGGCATTTAAGAGAGATTGCAGAGTAGCTTGAGCTCTGACAGTGATGGCCATCGCTGAAAACGGGGTGATGAAGGAGAAGGAAGCAACAAGGAAGCAGTTCCCCGAGGTGACCATCTAGTCTCCAGAGGCACTCGGAGGGTTCGTGGGGTCTCTGATTTTACCTGAGACTCAAACTGAGTCGCTTTCTGTTATTGAGACCTGTCCACTTTGTCTTTCCCCTGATCTGAAATTGTGTCTTGAAAACAAACAACACTCCATCTTCCTGATTGTGCACCACAAAGAGGAGGACATTCACTTTGTCAGTGATTTTTTTTTTTAAGAGACAAAGAAAATAAGTTAGTCGTTCAGTCCAGAGTCCAACCATTGATTACTTTTTTAGTAATTTCCCCCAAACAGGCCAGAAAAAAGCAATTTATCCTAAAAACAAGCATTTATTGATTTCATTTACAGGGAGAGATCCTTTCAAACAAAATATAGCAATGAACATCAGCAAACAATCTTGGTTTTATTTTAGTTCAGATACCCATACAGAAAAGCAATAAGCAATCACTTATTCTACAGCTGAGCACAGTTTTTTCACCAAGGCTACACCACTCCAACCATTCAAGCCATTTGATGTTTTGTTTGTCCTTCAGCTTTAACTTTAAAAGAAAAAGGACACATGTAAAAGAAAATGCCCTTGAAGATTTTGCACTTTTTTTTTCTAACCAAGAAAAGATTAGCAAACTGCAACAACCAACTTGTCAGCCACAAATTCTGGATCTCAGTTGGCCTGAACTTTAAACTAAATCCAATTCAATTCACTTTTACTCATGTAGCATCAAAGCACATGAACAACCAACTTTGTATTATAAGGTAAAGACCCTACAATAATACAGAGAAAACCCCAACAGTGAGACAACCCCTATGAGCAAGCTCTTGGCAACCGTAGGAAGGAAAAACTCCCTTGTGACAGGAAGAAACCTGCAACAGAACCAGGCTTTAGAAGAGAGCCAGAGATTAATAATGAGTAATCATTAAATGCTGAGTGGTTTAGTTATTGGAGTGTTACGTTTCGGTGTTGTCAGTGTTTTGTTTTTGCGTGACTGTCATGTGTTTCCTGTTTTACTTTGAAGGTCTGTTGTTATCTTAGTGTGTTCAGTTTACGTTTCCTTGTCTCCTCAGGGCCCTGTTTCAGGAAGCCGGTTTAGTGGAAAAACTGAGTAAGTATACCCTGAGTTAACGAAAACGCTGGTTTTTCGGTTTCACAAAGCGAGTTCAGCTG
>NW_024582691.1:71890-86934 GCF_018398535.1 Haplochromis burtoni | reverse complement strand
GAGAGGATATAATAAATTTACCTACCGCCTACTGGTGTTGGCCAGAGGGGCCGATGGCGCGATATGGCAGCCTGGCTTCTGTCAGTCTGCCCCAGGGCAGCTGTGGCTACAACCGTAGCTGCCTCCACCAGTGTGTGAATGTGAGAGTGACTGAATAGTGGTATTGTAAAGCGCTTTGGGTGCCTTGAAAAGCGCTATATAAATCCAATCCATTATTATTATTACATTACTTACGAGTTTAATTTGTCAGCAACTTTCTGCCAGCCCTCTCTCCTTGCTTTTGCAGCCTTTGCAGTGTTCCCTTGCGTTTTAATTAAACTCTGAAACTCCTGAAATCCCTCAATCAAGAGTTCTTGCTCTGCTGCCGAAACATTTCCAACATATATAAAGTTGACTTTATCAGTCTCCTGCATGAGCCTTGATCTACTGCACCAACTCTGAGGGAAAAAAGCAAAAACTGACGTACATTACATGTTAATTCTGTCTTTCTTTTTTTTACTTTAACTGAGATTCACCGAGTCTTGTCAAAACAGCCTATGTTGTATATTTAAATGGCAAGAAAATAAAATCTACAAGAAATAAACCTGTAAAACAGGATAAAACATGTGTGTAGCTTCCATGTTGAAAACTGCAGATGACATGGAAGTCTTTTAAATCTTTGTGAAAACCACCAGCATGTGGTTTGGCAAGACCAAGGTGGAAGAAATCCTCATCTGAAGCTTTGCTGAACATAAGGATTTCTCTCAGGTCGTCATGATTTGGTCTTTATCCTAATCAAGTCCTAAATGTTGTGGGCCAAAGATTTGTTTGTTGCTTTATAAATCATGTGTAGAGTTCTGAGGTCAACCAAGTCTTTAAATTTAAGAGTATTTAATAAAAAGTGGATTTGATGGTTCTGTTGAAGTGGTTTTATTTATGATCCCTATTACACTTTGTGTGTGTTTTACAGGTTATCGATATATTCATAATGACCATGATGGTTTGTGATTTATTATCACCGGAAGAAGTTTGTCCTTTCAGATAATTTATTTTAATTCTATGTTATTTATCATCAGACTCCTGAATAGTATGAGTTTTGTTTGCTCAGATTCAGTGTTAATCGATTATAGAAAAACCAAGTCTTCAATTTCTTAGTTTTTTTTGTAGTTCATTTAGAAGTTGTTCCAAGTTACTTCCACAATAACTTTGTGTCATCTGCAAACAATATGACTTCTGTGTCTTTGAAATTACTTAGCTGAATGTACAATATCAATCCACATTCACTCAGTTAATGATGTTGTTACGTTTCGGTGTTGTCAGTGTTTTGTTTTTGCGTGACTGTCATGTGTTTCCTGTTTTACTTTGAAGGTCTGTTGTTATCTTAGTGTGTTCAGTTTACGTTTCCTTGTCTCGTCAGGTCTAATTTGCCCCAGCTGTGTTTCCCTCCTGTGGTCCATTCCCTGATTGCTCCCTATGTATTTAAGCCCTGTGTGTCAGTTGGTCATGGTCGCGATCTCCCCCGTGTTGTAAATAGTTTGGTGTTTTGTTGTAAATAAATAGTCTGTTGTAAATAGCTGTGAATGGGTTTGTTAATATTTTCGTTTGAGACACCTTCGTTTTGGGATTTTGGTGGAGAGCTTTAGTTTTTTTTCTCGTGTGTTTTTTTCTTATTTTTATTTTCATACGTTGCACGCCGGTTGCCTAGGCCGGGGTGTAACATATGGGGGCTCGTCCGGGATTGCCTTTGCTGGGGGGTCCGGGCGCCAGCCTTTGTCGTCTGCAGGTCCGGAGCTCAGTTCATCGCTCTTCGCTGGAGGGTCCGAGGGACCGCTCCAGCCTTCATCCTGCCTCTGCTGGAGGGTCCGGGGGGACCGTCACCAGCCTTTGTCGTTCTGCTGGAGGGTCCGTGGGACCGCTCCAGCTTCATCAGCCGTCTCAGCCTCCGTCTTCGCTGGAGGGTCCGAGGGACCGCTCCAGCCTTCATCTGCCTCTGCTGGAGGGTCCGGGGGACCGCCCAGCCTTCTGTCGTCTGCTGGAGGGTCCGTGGGACCGCTCCAGCCTTCATCAGTCTTCTGCTGGGAGGGTCCGTGGGACCGCCCCAGCCTTTGTCGTCGCTGGAGGGTCCGTGGGACCGCTCCAGCCTTCATCCGCCTTCGCTGGAGGGTCCGAGGGACCGTTCCAGCCTTCGTCGTTTGCTGGAGGGTCAGTGGGACCGCTCCAGCCTTCATCAGCTTCGTCCGTCTTCGCTGGAGGGTCCGTTGGAGGGACCGCTGGAGGGACCGCTTCAGCCTTCGTCCGCCTTCGCTGGAGGGTCCGAGGCACCGCTCCAGCTTTCGTCTGCCTTCGCTGGAGGGTCCGAGGGACCGCTCCAGCCTTCGTTTGTCTTTGCTGGAGGGTCCGTGGGACCGCTCCAGACTTCATCCGTCTTCGCTGGAGGGTCCGAGGCACCGCTCCAGCCTTCGTCTGTCTTCGCTGGAGGGTCCGAGGGACCGCTCCAGCCTTCATCCGCCTCTGCTGGAGGGTCCGGGGGACCGTTCCAGCCTTCGTCGTCTGCTGGAGGGTCCGTGGGACCGCTCCAGCCTCCACCAGCCTTCATCCACTTTTGATCAAACACTTCACTTGGGGTTACATGTTTGATTTTTGGGTGGGGGGAAATGTTACGTTTCGGTGTTGTCAGTGTTTTGTTTTTGCGTGACTGTCATGTGTTTCCTGTTTTACTTTGAAGGTCTGTTGTTATCTTAGTGTGTTCTGTTTACGTTTCCTTGTCTCGTCAGGTCTAATTTGCCCCAGCTGTGTTTCCCTCCTGTGGTCCATTCCCTGATTGCTCCTATGTATTTAAGCCCTGTGTGTCAGTTGGTCATGGTCGCGATCTCCCCCGTGTTGTAAATAGTTTGGTGTTTTGTTGTAAATAAATAGTCTGTTGTAAATAGCTGTGAATGGGTTTGTTAATATTTTCGTTTGAGACACCTTCGTTTTGGGTTTTTGGTGGAGAGCTTTAGTTTTTTTTCTCGTGTGTTTTTTTTCTTATTTTTATTTTCATACGTTGCACGCCGGTTGCCTAGGCCGGGGTGTAACAGGAGCATAACTAAGGGAGGACTGAGGGTCACCTGATCCAGCCCTAACTATATTCTTTATGAAACAGGAAAGTTTTAAGCCTAATATTAAAAGTAGAGAGGGTGTCTTTTTCCTGAATCAAAACTGTGAGCTGGTTCCACAGAAGATACCCGAGTAACTACAAGTAAACCAGCAAAAAAAGTGCAAAATGCAAAAAAAACCCGTCCTAAATATTTGTTTAATAATCAACAAGATAAGAGATCAAATCAGTTGGATCTCTTGGTTTGCGGTTGCACAGGTTGCTCTAATAACAGACACATGCAGCCTGACGGAGAATGAAAATTCCCTTTGGGGATTAATAAAGTAAAACTGTCTATCTGTCTTAGATGTGTCTTTCCTAGACTGTCAGCACAGAAATCTGTTGGTGGTGTCTCAGGTAAGAACATCCAGTGCAAACAACCTAAACTGCATCACATACTGCAGCACCGCAGCTGCAGGGGCTTGGAGCAGCTGTGTGGCCAGGAAACAATCAAAACAAGGGTTCAAAATCTAAACACCAGGTCCTTGAGACACTTGAGTACTTTGTAATTAGTTTTTTATTTCATTCTCAATTTTCGTTTTCAGTTCAGTTTACTTTAGTTTCATTTTTTTTTATATATTTACTTTTTTAGTTTAGTTTTCATTAATTTCAGTTTTGGTTGTATTCTTTTTAATTTTTATCGTATTTACTTGCACCCGGGTATTTGTCTGAGGCATAATTTAGGAAATCTCAATGATTATTACAATAAAAGTAATTCTTTGTCAAGGCGGTAAGTTGTGCAGTCTTCTTCTTTCACAAGCAAGCGTTTACATTTTGTGTCTATCCTGAAAATGTAAAAGTTTCAAATGAACTGAGTCTCACACAAAGACACACACAGTCACTGCAGCCAGCTACGTGCAAGGTGCTGGCTTGACCATCAAGAGTAATTAGGGGTTCAGACTTTGACATGACAAACTAGCATCATCAATAGAAGACAAATTGGACTGCCGAGGGAGAAATCAAAACTGATCACTTTTATACACTGAACCATAGCAGCACCACCTAAATGGCCACAGTAGCGACAAATACTCCCCTTCTAGTCTATACATATTGAGGCAAAGTAAGTCACGTGGACCCCTTTGGACAAAGAACAGCAGTGAGACTTATAAATTATTCTTCATTTGTCAAAATGAGTGATTGTAAATCAGAGACATCCATCCATCGGTGATAGTGATGCATTTCCTCTCCCAGTGTCCGCACAGTGATTATAACTCTCATTTGCTTCTCATATTACATCATTGGAAAGCTTGCCAGTGCTCAAGGCGTGCATTACTTACAAACTAATGTACCAACCCAGCCTAGATACACTATCGCCATGCTCTAATGTTGGCTGGCGCTCCATTATACAGCCATTATTTGCCAGTATACTGATGTCCTCTGATCATGTTTGGTAACAGAGGGATGCGCATGAAAATAAACACTTACATATGGAAACACACAAACTGTGTTTCCTCTGCTCCTGACTATCTGCGGTTCTCCCGTCTCTCCCCTCTCCCCGTGCCTCTCAGCTAGCCCGTTTCTGAGGAAGACCTAATGAATATTTCCCTTTGAGTGAGGGAGTGTAAAATAAACACAAGTCTGGAGCTTCTTTCCCTTTGCGTCTTTCCTTGGAGGGAGAATGTGAGATGCATTAAAAAGGGGGTGAGAGAGAAGCACATGCAGCATTTTGGCATGCGCACTGCCTCCCCCTTTCACCAAATCCTCTCCAGTCCTCTGATCATCTCCAACAACATGGCAAACACTGATGGCTGAGACCAGGATTGAGGCTGATGTGAGAGACAGCACAGCCACAGCGAGAAATAGCCGTTTGATGATGAAAACATCCAGTGGAAACAAAAGAAGTGTTTATCTCGCTGGGTGAAGACGCTGGCCTTGAGCAGTCTGAAAACTGTGAGACTTTATAGAGTTTGTTATCAAACCGCCAACCTTTTTGTTTTTCCTTTTTTTGGAATCAAATAAAATGTGACTGTTAGACCAAGTTTAACCATCTTAGTTTGTACATTCACTGCCTACTTGAGATATGGCACAGATCCAACAAGATTTGTTGCATATTGACACGATAGCATCACGTTGCAGCATGCTGCGTGGTGGTTAGTGCTGTTATCTCACAGCAAGAAGGTCCTGGCTTTGAATCCTGTGTCTGGGTGGGACAATCAGAAATACAATCAGTGGGTTAGATTAATAAGTATTTTTTAAAATGAACATCTCTGTGTGTGAATGGTTGTCTGTCTCTGTGTTCAGGACACTGAATTGGACATGTACCAGATCACAAAGGCTCTCTATTGGATTTAGATCTAGTGATTGTGAACTCGCACTCACTGTCATGTTAAAGAAACCAGTTTGAGATGGTTTGTGCTTTGTCACATGGTGTGTCAGGTCAGGAAATGGGTACACTCTGGTCATAAAAGAGTGGACATGGTTAACAACAATATTTGGGTAGGTTGTGGTGCCTAAACAACTCTTAGTTGATCTTAAGGGTGTGCCAAAAAATATCCCCCACACTATGATGTTCTTTACACCAAATTCTGACCAACCATCCAAATGCGACAGCAGAAATCAAGACTACTCAGACCACGTGACATTTTTTAATCTTCTACTGTTTTATTTTGCTAGCTCCAGTTTCCTGTTGTTAGCTGACAGGAGTGGCACCTGGTGTGGCTTCGTGCTGGTGTAACCCAACTGTTTCTGCATACCTCGATTGTAATGAATCGTCATATGTTACTGTTGTCTTCCTTGCTTGCAGCAGTCTGGCCATTCTCCTCTGACCTCTGGCAAAATCAAGGGCAAGCCTGCATTTGACTTTGTCAACCAATGTCAAGCACAGGGAGACACACCTAAGGTGGGTTTCGATGACAGTACGTAGGCATGCTTTCTAAAGATATTTAGCATTCTTGCATAACTGCCATGTGACACCTAAACTAACTGACTTTCAAATGAGCTAAGGCCTTTATAAAACAACCATCATACCCCAAATTGGATCATTAACTTATGAAGAAAACTGAATGCTCTCAGATAATGTCATGTGGAAAGATCCATTCATACAAGTTGTTGCTTAAGGCACAGGTGTAACTATTGCAAGATAAAGTCCCATTATCTGTAACCTGCAAAAAACCAAAACCCTGAAAGAAGAACAATGTAGCCAGTGTTTCAGCTGTGCGAAAATCATCATCAGTGTTGCAATTTTGCCAGGGGATATCTAATCCTCATATCCTCCTTGTTGCGAGCCTTGTACCAACAAAATAGTGTCAGAAAACTCATAAAGAAGCCAGAAAATGTGTGTTGGGTCAGAGGCCGAGACATAAACTCAAAGCTCGTGATTGCTTGTTCTCGACTGGTAGTTCACATTATGTCTACAAGCATGTGCAAGAAGAGCAGAAACAGAAAGCTCACATGACAAAGTTGGAACATTAATCATAAATTAAAGGATGTCTCAGTCATGTCAATATGTTCTTTTTTCCAAAGAATGAACCTTGTTGGCATTAATTAGTAGTTTAATTGTAGCTTAATGTTAATTCAGCTTTTTTACTCTCTCCTACACTCAGTGGATCTTCATGGTGGCTGTTCATCACAGCACACCTCCCCCTGGTCATGCCTAACCGTACTCAGATCAAAGGGGCTCTGGCGGGAGATTACCCAGAAACACTGACAGAGCACTCCAGCCTGTGTTTCTGCTGGGCACAGATGGCACAATGCAAGGCTGAAGGCCCCAGGCATGAGCTGGTGACGAAAATCAGAGGGATGTACACACAGCGATGGGGCTATCTGGGGAGAAGAGCCCCCTGGCCACTGACAGTCCATCCAAATGGAGGCAATTTTACACCCCTCAAGGGAATGGCTTGCAAATGTACCCATTCCCTACTTGCGTGGCTCCATCTCGTCCATTTGATGTATGAATGAAGGCGAACGGGAGTGGGTGGGGGGTGATGTGATGTGGCAGAGAAGAGGCAGGCAATCTCTGTGTGTCCTCTGAAGCTTGTCTTATGGCTTTTCCCTGTCATGTGTTTCTCTCCAGGGACACTTAGGGAATCTGGCCGTGGAAGGCATCCGTACTCTCAAAATCCGAAGGTGAGTTCAAGCATCCAATCCAGAACGTCTCCACAGTCACAGTATAACCTGTGACATTTAACCCCCCACCCCCCCACCCCCGCATGAATTGAAGCAATGCACTGTATGGCTAAAGTAAAAATCTATGTTGTCTGTGGTAGGAATAAATATGGTGTGTGCCTGCTGCTGGGTACAGGTGCAGGGCAAACAAAACATGACACAAAGGAAAAGCAAAACTCGTCCACACAGTGGATTTTGCAGGCTCCCAAAAGACTTTACTGATGAAACATTTTGGTCCAAGATGACTTCAGGGAGCAAACGTCATCCACTGACACTTTCAATTTTTACCTTTTTATCTGCTGTATAAATTCTGCTGACAGGGAAATCACTAAACCCAGCTATACATCCGCAAAATGTATGTTTTCATGATGACTGCTGCTGCTTTGCTGGCCTTCCTGGAAATGTTATTTCAGTTTTTTTCAGTTTTTTTATTAGACAGTAGATGAAAGTTAAACTAATTTATAATCTGACGCAGGTCTGGTAGCAGTTTTCTTTGCATCACTTCTTGAACAAAGTTGAAGTCTTTCAAAACAGTTGATTGTACACATTAGAAAATCCATTTATCATTTCTTTGCCTTTGGAAAAAAGGTCTTTGCCTTTTTTCAAAGAACTCAACAAGGAAAACATAAGGTACACAGTTTAATATGTTTAGTTTGCACATTTGTGTTGTCAGTTAAATAGTTTTACTCTCAAAAATGTGTTTTACAGAAAATTAAATCAAATTGACTGCTGAGCACAAAGATGTTAGTATCTAATAAGAGCATTGTAAAAAAACAAACAAACATACAATTATAGAACTTGAATGCAACAGAAATACAAATTGTGAATGTGAAGGAGCATCAGCAGCCTGTCTGAGTAAGAGGAGTGAGGATGTGTGGAGATGTAGGGAGGGGAAGAAAACAGAACCCACAAAGTTCCAGAAGAGTGCAGACGCATGCATTTAGCATACACTCCAAATCTCCGTCTGTTATGTTGGAAGGAAGAGCTTTAGGTGTGAGGTGTGAGAATCTGTGGCCAAAAGGGAGTGACAGGATGTCTAGTAATTGCCAACATTGTTTTGTTAGTACAAATAGTAGGCATAAGTTTGATTTCCATGACATGTGATGCTGCCTAACTGTTATTTTCATTTTTAGATTTTTATTTTTATTTTTGTGAAATTGTAAATTATGGCAGACTTACTGGAGGAAAAATGTTTTTCCCATCACAATACCTGCAAACATTACTGCTCTTTTTCTTCACAAAGTAGAATGTTAGAACCTTCCGTTCTTAAATCAGCATCTCAAGAGTGTTTGCTTTGATACACAATAACAGCCAGTGATCCTCAGGCATTCAGTGTCAGTGAAAACATGTAGGAAATGATGGTTAGGGAATAAGAAGATGATGAGCACACTTCTATAATGCACAATCATTCTGACAAAGTTTTTAAACATTTTGACCATATTTTAAAATATTTTTACTCAAACTGGCCTGGCACAGAAACCAGCTGTGGAATATCAAGCCAGCAGGCTTTTTCTGATGCCATTTCACTGACCTTTGTGTAAATAAAATTCAAACTTCGATCCTTTTTTATTGTTTGTGATTGATAAAAATTATTGGGGTTGGGGTGTGATTTTTTTTTTAAATTACAGACTTTCAAATAGTTTTTAAAAAAAAATAAATGTAACTGTTTAACGGTTACATTTTTAGCAGTATGTATGTATGTATCTATGTATTTATTCAATTTTATTAGAAAATTGAATAAATACAAAACCACAAAAAATCTCCCACGACCTGGGGCTCCAGGTAAGATGTTACCTCGTGAGGTACAAATGATGTTGAGAACGGTGAGGAAACAGCCCAGAACTACACGGAGGGAACTGGTCAATGACCTGAAGAGAGCTGGAACAACAGTAACAAAGGTTGCTATTAGTAACACACTACATTGTGTCATGGATTAAAATCCTGCAGTGCTCGAAAGGTTCCCCTGCTTAAGCTAGCACATGTCCAGGCCCGTCTAAAGTTTGCCAGAGACCATCTGGATGATCCAGAGGAGAAGTGGAAGAATGTCATGTGGTCAGATGAGACCAAAATAGAAGTCTTTGGTATAAACGCTACTCGCTTTGTTTGGAGGGGGAAGAATGCTGAGTTGCATCCCAAGAACACCATACCTACTGTGAAGCATGGGGGTGGAAACATTATGCTTTGGGGCTGCTTTTCTGCATAAGGGACAGGACGACTGATCTGTATTAAGGAAAGGATGAGTGAGGCCATGTATCGTGATATTTTGGGCAATAACTGCCTTCCATCAGTGGGAGCATTGAAGATGAAACGTGGCTGGATTTTCCAGCATGACAATGATCCCAAACACAACACCTGGACAACAAAGCAGTGGCTATGTAAAAAGCATTTCAAGGTTTCAAGGCCTAGCCAGTCTCCAGACCTCAATCCAACAGAGATTCTGTGGAGGGAGTTGAAAGTATGTTGCCCAGTGAGAGCCTCAAAGCATCAGTTCTTGAGCAGATCTGCATGTAAGATTGGGCCAAAATACCAGCTACAGTGTGTGAAAACCTGGTGAAGACCTACAGGAAATGTTTGACCTCTGTTATTGCCAACCTAGGACCACAGAAATAAGATAAGGTGAACAAAATCTAACCAAGTCAAGAACACTCCTGAGGTGGTAGGCATTTCATTTTCAAAGTCTATAATCCAGAGGTGCTTTCATGAACAGAAATACAAAGGGTTTACAGTGAGGAACAGACATGGTTGCATCTAAAAGAGCCTAAGCAGTTCTGGAAGAAAAAAATCTATTGGGCCAAAATCTTTCTCCCTAATGCAAAATGCAAACATAAAGTGAAAAGAAATGGGATATTCTTCAACAGCCAAGTCAAGTGAGCTGGTCTTTATGAAGGACTGGAGAGTCACACACACTGAAATAACACATTTATTATGAATTGTGCAAAAGTGGTTAATCCTGGCAAGGATTGTGAGATACTGTATGTAAAACGTCTGTGTTTTACATACAGTATTTCACAAAAGTGAGTACACCCCTCACATTTTTGTACATATTTTGTTATCTTTTCATGGGACAACGTTAAACATATGACACTTTGATACAATGTAAAGTAGTCAGTGTACAGCTTGTATGACAGTCTGTCACCTCTAAATAACTCAACATACAGCCATTACTGTCTAAACCGCTGGCAAAAAAGTGAGTACCCCCCCAAGTGAAAATGTCCAAACTCTCCCCGAAATGTCAATATTTTGTGTGGCAGCCATAATTTTCCAACACTGCCTTAAGTCTTTTGGCCAAGGAGTTCACTAGAGCTTTACAGGGTGACACTGCAGTCCTCTTCCACTCCTTCATGATGACATCATGGAGCTGGTGGATGTTAGAGCCCTTGCGCTCCACCTTCCATTTGAGGATGCCTCACAGATGCTCAATAGGGTTTATGTCTGGAGACATGCTTGTCAGTCAAATACCTTTACCCCCAGTTTGTTTAGCAAGGCACTGGTCTTTTTGGAGGTGTGTTCAGGGTTGTTATCATGTTGGAGTACTGTCCTCTGGCCCAGTTTCTGAAGGGAGGGGATCATGGTCTACTTCAGTATTTCATAGTACATGCTGGCATTCGTGGCTCCCCTTAATTAACTGTAGCTCCCCAGTGCCAGCAGAACTCATGCAGCCCTAAACAATGACATCCTACCACCATGTGTGACTTTAGGCAAGAAACACTTGTCTTTGTACTCCTCACCTGGTTGCTGCCACACACCCCTGACACCATCTGAACAAAATATTTTATCTTGGTCTCATCAGACCACAGGTAATCCATGTCCTTAGTCTGCTTGTCTTCAGCAAACTGTTTGCAGGCTTTCTTGTACATTATCTTTAGAAGAGGCTTCCTTCTGGGATGACAGCCATGTGATGCAGTGTATGGCATATGGTCTGAGCACTAGCAGGCTGACCCTCAACGTCTTCAACCTCTGCAACAATGCTGGCAGCACTTATACATCTATTTTCTAAAG
This sequence comes from Haplochromis burtoni, assembly GCF_018398535.1. NCBI lineage: Eukaryota > Metazoa > Chordata > Actinopteri > Cichliformes > Cichlidae > Haplochromis > Haplochromis burtoni. The sequence continues at coordinate 75,719 of NW_024582691.1, read as the reverse complement.
GCAACGTCTGGATATGACGCAGAGCACGTGCACTCAACTTCTTTGGTTGACCATGGCGAGGTTTGTTCTGAGTGGAACCTGTCCTGTTAAACTGCTGTGTGGTCTTGGCCATGCTGCAGCTCAGTTTCAGGGTGTCGATAATATTCGTATAGCCTAGGCCATTTTTATTTAGAGTAACAATTCTCTTTTTCAGTTCCTCAGAGAATTACTTGCCATGATGTGCCGTGTTAAAATTCCAGTGACCAGTATGAGAGAGTGTGAGAGCAATAACACCAAATTCAACACACCTGTTCCCCATTTGCACCTGAGAACTTGTAAAACTAATGTGTCACATGTCACCAGGGAGGGAAAATGGCTAATTGGGCACAGTTTGGACATTTTCACTTAGGGGCTACTCACTTTTGTTGCTAGCGATTTAAGCAATAATGGCTGTGTGTTGAGTTATTTTGAGGTGACAGCAGATTTACACTGTTGTACATGCTGTACACTGACTACTTTACATTGTATCAAAGAGTCATCCCATATGGAAAAGATATATATAAATCTTATAAAGTTTGTATCTGTCTTGTATGAAACTTGTATGAAAAGCATACAAGAGTGAAAACACATATAAGATCCCTTGAAAAATTATATAATGAAACTTGTATGTTTTGGATACTTACTAAAAAAATATATGAAAGTAATGAGAAAGTGGCCACTTTCATGAGTAAATCATATATGTTTTTACTATTTCTTTTCCATATGGGATATCTTCAGTGTTGTCACATTAAAAGGTATAACAAAATATTTACAAAGATTTAAGGGGTGTACTCACTTTTGTGAGATACTATAGATATTATATCTGTGCAACAATTTCAGAGATAGAGAGAGAGAGTAGGAGAGAGAGAGAGAGCAACGACCACTCATCAGCAAGAAATCGTTCCCTTTCTACAGCTTTGTTTGAAAGATATGGGAACAGGCAAAATAATAAATACCTCAATTTCGGGTAGATGATGAATAGGGACCTGTGGCAGGCAGTTCACATCCCTGAGCTGCCCTGTGCCAGAGCTCATAAATCTAACTTTACAATTTCCAGAAACAACAGCGACTTAAAATAAGACAGTTTACATACTTTGAAAAATGCTGGAGCAGGTATGATCTGTCTACCAGAAGAAGGTCGAGTAAATGGCAATTTTTAACTTCCTTACACCATCAGTCCATTTTAAATTGGGACTTTTCCACACTTTATACATCATTATACTAAAACATGTTTTTCACTTTGTTAAAAGATTAAAAAAAAAAACAAAAAAAATATATATATATATATATATATATATATATATATATACTAAATATATATCCTGCTGCTTTTACAATCCCCCAGTCTATATACTATATATATATATATATATATATATATATATATAATGCTATGGTTTTCAGTAGAACACGTGTTTCATAACTCATCCAAGTGATGAAGTGGATGTCATTTGGATAAAACATTTCTCCCACTGAAAAAAGATTGGCTCCGGATGAACTCAATCAACTTTTAGGGACTTGTTTATGTGGATTATTGAGCATGCATAAAGACATTCTTTAGCATTTCTTTTGCCTTATTTTCAGCCTTAACAAGCAGCAACAGTTTACAGAAGAAAAAACTGTATCTGTGATTTGCCAATCATCAAACAGAAAAAGATTATTCAGCCAAGTTTTATCCTCGAGTGTTTATTAGGACCAAAACTGAGCTGAAACAGTGAATTAACTTTATCCTGGAAATCAGAAGGTGAAAATAACACCAGCACAAAGCAAATACGTTTAGTATTTGCATATAGTTTAAGTGTCTCTAACAGTCAAAATTCACTTGGACTGTATATTCATCTTTAGGATTTAGGATAGGATTTGATATGTAATCCAATCAACTCACAACATCATGCAAAATGAAAGAAAACATGAATTTGTGCCCTTATTTTTAAACTCCTGAAACAAGTAAAAGTATAAACATGTACAAGTCACAGACTTGTCTCCTAATAATTCTACACAGCTCTTTTGAAATGATTTTAATTGTGAGATTAAACGTGAGACTAGCAGATAAAGTAGGACACGGAGTCAAAAATCACTGAGGCCGGTCACTTTACCAGTCACTGCTGATAAACATATTTGTGCCATTTGTAGGCACAGTCCCATTTGATTAAACAAGGGGTATATAAATAGAAAATACATGAGGGTCAGGAGATGACTAAACCATTAAGGGGAAATCCCAACTCTGACTCCATCCTCAAATGTCAGAGTTTGTGCCATTCCTGGGGTACACATTATTTCACGTCCTTTTTCGACATTCATAAACAATGAAAAAGCTGATCTTTGTGGAATGAAGGCTCTTGTTCACTTTACCCACATTAATCGCATTTGATTTACTTTCACTGCGGTGACCCTATCCATCACCGCTCAGAGACCACTTTAGAATTTGTTGGTACCTTAATCTGGAAAACACACCGGCCCATTACCTTGATAATGTAAGTTGTTGTTAATTTTGTTTTCCAGTTAAAATGTGTAAGGTAGCTGCAGTTAAAATGAACTTTAAAACAAAAAGAAACTCAAGAGGAGAGCTTCATCTGTAAAATCACATATTATCAGAATCAACAGTAAAGCGAGCAAAATGGAAAGAAAACATTTAGTTTAAAACGCTCTAAGCACACTGGGCATGTGTTTGCAGTCTTCTCTGCAGAGGTCTCCAGTCAAAAGCCTATCTTTAGCCTGCTGCGTGATTGTGGCAGAGCTCTCTAGGCCTTGTTTAGTCCCCTAGTGCAGAACTAATGTGCTTCAGATCAATAGTAGCTCAGAGGCAGGGCTGAGATGAAGTCTGCACTACAGCAACAGGAACACGGCCACTGTGCTCCCTCTCTCTCTCTTTTAACAGAGACAAATGCAGGCTGGGCTTAATTTCAGACTTCTTCTGCTTGATCTGAGGTTTCTGACATTCCAAACTTTTGAATTAAAAGAAGAAAAAGTTCAGCATGACTGCATAAACAACCCTGGACTACTGGTGCACTTGATATTTTCACTCACCGTGTCCGCAATGATTTTCCTTTCTTCTTTTCAATTCTGCAATGCTGATTCATGTGCAGCATTCTTCAAGCTTTGGCCAGGACTAAACAGCCTTATCTGTGCCTGCCTCGTGCCTTGTGTAAGGCATGTCAGAGACGATTGTTTTCAGAGGACATCACAAGCAGATGGACAGATACTGCCACGTGCCGACTCCTTGTCAATTCTCGGAGCGGCAGCGTATTCGTTCGCTCTGTGTTATCAGGCGGGAGATTGATTTCTGTGTCCATCTTGTTTGCCCTTCCCTTTTGTGTTTCAGAGCTCAATTTAGAGAGGCCTATGATGTATTGACGCACGTACTGTGAATTACTCTGCTAAAAGATGCAAGCGCACAAAACATCTCGCCGAAACGGATAGGTCCTGTCCTTCCATTTCTGATGGCTGGTTGTTGCCGTTCAGGGCACGTCCTCATTGTGAGGCAGCGTGTGATGTCTCGCAGAGATGAGGCTAATGTTTGGCAGCCAAACGTCTGACTGCGGCAGCACTAACCAGATCAGGCTGCTCTAAAATAGGATGTCAATGGTGACTAATATGAAGAAACTATTTGCCTCGTGGCGACGCTTTTTTTCTCTCTCTCTTTCTCAGTTTCGCTCTGTTCGCCTTGCAAACACATTCATCACCGAGCAACACAATAACCGAAGAAACACCATCACTCTCTACTCACTCTATGAAACCCACCATCCCTCTACACACTTACACACACACACACACACACACACACACACACACACACACACACACACACACA